>NW_015538015.1:990907-994340 GCF_001515605.1 Sinocyclocheilus anshuiensis
CTCAGTTAGTGGTGGTCTTGCCATTTTGTTTTCAAAGAGTTTCATACCTATACATTATAAAGTTGAGGAAATAATTAAAGGTAGACTGCTCAAAATTAAAGCCTCTTATGAGAACAATTTTTCTTTTCTACTGATTTGTTTTTATATTCCAAACTCTGCTGTTCATAGAATGTTATTTTTAAACACTCTGTGTAAAGTGTTAAGTGATTGTGATCCTGAAGATTTTTTACTGTTGGGTGGAGATTTTAATTGTACTGAACATGTGCTAGATAGGAATCATATTGTAACGGGGCTGACGAGACGTGAGACGTGTGGATCCATCTGCAGGCTTTATTTAAAGAGAAGTGGTAAACAGGCAGGGTCAAACAATGGCAAACAGGTATATGGCGGGCAAAACACAAGAATAGTCCCAGGGTAGGAATCATATAGAGCCACATATGCAGTCACGTAAAAGGTTAGTTCAGTTGATGAAATCCCATGATATTGTTGACATCTGGAGAAATTTTCATTATATGCAAAGACAATATACGTGGGTACATGTGTATGATAATCAGTTATCTTTGGCGAGGTTAGATAGATTCTATGGTTTTAGACATCAAATTAATTTTTTCAAAGAGTGTTCAATTATTCCAGTTTGTTTTTCTGATCACAGTCTTGTGAAATGTGAGATGTTTTTTGACTGTGTAAAACCACAAAGTGCCTATTGGCATTTTAACAGCACACTGTTAGATGATAAACATTTTAAGGATGTTTTTAAGGCTTTTTGGGTTAATGTAAAATTAACAAAGTCTTCCTTTCAAACTTTGCAGCAGTGGTGGGATTTTTTTAAAGTTCAAACTAAACAACTTTGTCAACAATATACTCACAACGTCACAAAGGATAAGATTAGGTCAATAAGAAAACTAGAGGATGATTTAGTTAAATTTCAAGAGCTCTTGGAGGTAACAAAAATTGAAATAGAGATAGAGTCTTGTAGGAAAAAGAAAGCTTCTTTGAATGAAATGTTAGATTTAACCGTACAAGGTGCTATTATTAGATCTCGTTTTCAAAGCATTGAGTCTATGGATGCACCTTCAAAATTCTTTTTTAATCTAGAAAAGAAAAATGGGAAGAATAGACATATTCATGCTTTACGTTCAGAAACGGGAGTTCTTTTATTGAACTCTATAGATATTAGAAAGAGAGCGGTCAAATTTTATGAAGATCTGTATAAAAATGAGTTGTGTACACAGACTTCAAATAATGTCTTTCTTGAAAATTTGCCGCAAGTAAATGAAGACGTCAATGAAGTAATTAGTAAAGCATTGACTATGGATGAATTAGAGAAGGCCCTGAATAGCATGGAGAAAGGAAAAACGCCAGGAATGGATGGTTTCTCAGTCGAATTTTATAAAACTTTTGGACAGAGATAGGTCCTGATTTGTTGGCAGTTCTCAATCAGAGTGTATCTGATGGACAGTTACCCAGAAGCTGTTGTACCTTCCTAAAGAAGAAGGAGGGTTTGTACTGGTACATCTACAAAGTCGAACAGCTGCTTTCAGGATTCAGTTCATACAAAGACTTTTAACAGGCTCAGAGAACTCAAACTGGAAGAAAGCAGCTTTCTCTATATTGAGAGGGTTTGAAGGCCTGGGATTGGATAGAGTCATATTTTGGCTAGATCCTCAAAAGTTGAAACTCTCTAAGTTTCCTGTTTTTTATCGGAATCTTTTTAAAGTGTGGGCCTTGTTCGAAACTCCAAAGGAGCGGACTGTGAACTCTTTGTACTGGCTGTTGCAAGAGCCATTAATTTTTGGCTCACGTTTGGCCTTGTCAAGTGAACTGAGTTACTCTGTGACAGAAGAAAATCTTATCAATTCTGGACTTTTAACCATTGGGAAAGTGCTACAAGTAGCTGGAGCTAATTTTTCAGATGTGATTGCAATGACTGAGAAGCTGGGGATGAGATCTATGCGTCTGGTTGCCAGAGTACTTGACAAGTGGAAGACCACTTTGTCTGGAAAAGAATTGAAATTGTTAGAGAGAGAGAGAGATATTTGATTTTTACAATCACTTTATAAAGACAATTGTTCTTCAAACAAGACATATTTGAATCAGAGGAATCTCTATCACTGTCTGAACCCACATTCTCACTACCGCCATCATCTTTCTTGACTTGTTTGATAGACTTTGCACAGCTTTTTTTCTTTCTTTTAACCGGGATTTTAAAGACAGATTCTACTTCCTCAAAATCAATATCATTGTCTTCGACATCCATTTCATCAGCGTCTGCCGCCGCCACACAAGCGTTTTCAGAATGTTCAGACTGCTCATCGGACATCAGAAGAGTATAATTTTTACTAGACTTAGTAACAATCTCTGTTTTATCAGATTCAATCTCCGCAGCTACAACAGCAATCGGCTCGAGTTCAGCGGCTTCTACTGCAGACGTAATGGCAGTCTCCGCGTCACCCGCGATCCCAGCTGGAGAAAGAGCAGAAACTACTTGTTCTGAGTTTGTGCTCGTACCTGCACTGTCCTTTTTATTAGGACAATCACGAACAAGATGTACGATTTTACCGCAATTAACACTTTTAATTGTAGTATCAGATGTTGCAAACACGGTGTAATCGAAACCATCAATTTTGAACATGAAAATCAAATCGATCTCATCAGTTCCATTTTTCAGCACCATGAAAACGTGTCTTCTAAACGAGACTAGATGTTTTACCAATGGTGACTTGCACCCAAGAGGGATTCCATTTCATGGGAACTTCTACATTAGTACCCTGAGACGTTTTTATGATAGGGGAAACCAGTTTTCCATAACGAGATAATTCTTGTATCAAAACTTCGTCTTTGATAAACGGAGGTATGTTGGACAGTATAACCTTTTTAGACGGGCTACTCAAAGGCAAAGCAGGCACGAGTGAACCATTCAACACTATGCCGTTTTGTACAGCGTCATTTGCCTTATCAACTGTTTTAAAAAAAAAGAACAACTGTACTGTTCATCCGCGATGCCAAAACAATATTATCATGTCCCACAATCTCTCCCACCGCTAAACAACACTGTTCCACATTGATTTTAGACTCCACCTTCACTCCATGGCGGCGGGTTAAATTATCAAAACTCATTGTGTTTTGGTTCGTCATGCCTCCTAGCATAACGCTGGTTGCAGACGCAAAACACCCATAAATGCTAAACGGCCAAACAATTCAACACATAAAAGACAAACACACAAAAAAGATAGAAGATATAAAAGTTTTTAGCACACAGCTACAAACGCACTCACCCTCACCACGCTCCGTTCACTCCCAGCATGCACTCCGAGAGAGAGTGAAGAAGACGTGAAGAAGACGTGACATCTGGCCAAGTATGGTGACCCATACTAGGAATTAGTGCTCTGCATTTACCCATCCAAAGTGCACACACACAGCAGTGAACACACAC
>NW_015538015.1:994458-1015205 GCF_001515605.1 Sinocyclocheilus anshuiensis
AGAGAGAGAGAGAGAGAGTGAGTGTGAGTTCTTTATAATGAAGATGCCTCAGAAAGTAGTTCTACACTGCATTTCAAGTAGTTTTTACATTATTTTAGTATAATTGAGATACTATATAGTTTCTACTCATATTTTGAATGTTTTTATTTGTATATTTGCTATTTTATATTTTCATTGTAGTTAACATTTTCATAATTAGTTTTGTCTGTTATTTTTATTCGTTTTTTTTTTTCAGCTTTAGTTTGTTATTGTAGTACTCCACGTTACAGTAAACAATGATAATTATAAATATTGAAACTATCTGAAATTAAATAAGTTTGTTTGTTTTTTTGTTTATAAGTTAACGGTAAAACCCTGCTTTTGAGGATAAAACTGACAAATTTCTTTTAACAAAACATCTGAATAATATCTTGTCGTGTGATAACCATGGTATAAGCCGAATAATTGAGACCAATGAATTATTTAAAAATAATGCCAAACCTGAAGTGTAGTGACCGTGATGCAATTACCATTTTGTTCATTAATTTTCAATAATTCTGTGGCATGTCCTCAATTATTCCTTACTTGACATGGCAAATATATATATATATATATATATATATATAATTGGAAGCTGCCATAGGATGTTCCGTTTGTTATTTCTATTATTCAGAAGGGTGCTCTTGAGCGCCCCGTTTAAAGATGTGATTCGCCCTTTTGCTGAACCTGAACTGCTGAGCACTCCACAGTGCACTACTACAGTTACACCACCAAAATGTTGTCTCTGAGGATCACAGTGGCTTGTGGCAACGTTTAGACAGGCTTGAAACTGAATTACCTATAGATCAGACAGCTGACCTCCTTGAATTCACACACAGGGGAGAACAATACAGAGAGAAGTATAGACTCTTTATGCAAAACTGAGACGAGAGAGAGTGTACTGTAGATGACAAAGATGCAGTTCCTGCAGGAGCAATAATGTGTCCCTGTGTGTGAAGCAGATTCTGACAAATAAAGCACGAGCAGTGGGGTGGAGAGCAGAACAGCATGTGGGAAATGCAGTTTGTGCTGCTTTAATGCATGTGTTGGCCAGGTGGGTCTGTCTTAGTACATGTGATTAAAGAAACCCTTGCATGAGCTTCCACACTGAGGAGATGTGTATGTGCTATGGCGGTGGTTCCGGCTTTTCTTTACTAACAGAAAATGGCTCAGACTGTGATGGTGATGATGATGCTAGTAAAGTGTGAGAGGAAAGTGTGCTGTTAAAGATGGCATGAAATCAGAATTGGAGTTTTGCGTCGTGTTGTCTGCCTGTGTTAGCTTTCTATCTGCTATACAAGCCCAGATGAATAATGCTGGTACTTGTGGGAAAAATGGTGACATTTGTTAATGTTTGGTAACACATTACCTAGCATGAACTAAAAATTAGCTATATACTGTATTTGTTACAGTATTTATTAATCAATGGTAATGTTAGTTAATAAAAATGCAACTTTTAATTGTTAGTTCAGGTCCATTATATAATATTAATGGATATAACTTTTCTTTTTTTAATAATGCATATGTAAATATAGAAATTAACATTGTTAGTTTACAAATGGAACAGTCTGTTCTTTTGGGGAAAAAAAATATTTTCATTGATAATAATAAGAATTGTTTCTTGAGCACCAAGTCAGCATATATGAGTGATTTCTGAAGAAAAATTCAGCTTTGCCATCACAGGAATAAATAAAATTTTAAAATACATTCAAATAGAAAACAGTTATTTTAAAATGTAATAACATTTCACAAAATTATAGTTTTTACTGTATTTTCTATCTAATAAATGAAACATTGGTGAGACTTCTTTCAAATAATAATAATAATAATAATAAATAAATAAATAAATACCAACAACAAATATTTGAACAGTAGTGTGTATAAATGTATAAACATATATATTACAGTTGTATTTGCACAGTTCTGTATGTAATACAATTCAATAATAGGCAAACATTTACAAGTTAATTCTTTTCTCTCACTAGAACAAATTTTCTCAAGCCTAAGAATCCGAACACCTTAAATTGACTTGTCCTATCCCAACTTCCTGTTTCAGTGGGGCATATGTACTTGTCAACCTTTAACACCCTATAAGATGCATCATTGCAGGTCAGTGTTTAATTACTGCATCACTGCTCACTGATCCTCTTAAATACCAGCACACTAAAGACGACTGGAGAGAGATATGAGTGTGAGTATCCTTGAGTGACTCTAGAGAAAGAATGTGTATGCATGCATGTATGCTTTGATCTTAACACGGTCAATTATCTGCAAATCTTTATTGAAACGCATCCTCAGAGAGGGCAGAAATATGAGACTACAGTCATATGGCGCTTTGCATGCTGCTTTATGGTTTTGGCTCCATGCCAGCAAGTGTTTTAAATGTGCATCTGTAGATATGGCTAAGAAAATGTGTGTTCTCACCCCCGTGGTCATGTGACACCTTCAAGGGTATCTCTGGGGTTCTGACTTCTCAGTCTGCTGCTGAAGTCAGCAAAGTGCTGCACAGCTTTAATGGACATCTGCGTACTTTAGCCTGATTGGATAACCAGAACAGCCCCAGGGATGGTTTTTTTTTTCCTTCCTTCCTTTTTTTTATTTGTCAGTTGTTGTGCTTGTCAGTTTACTTATTGGATGGTTGGTTTTCCCATTTGCAGAGGTTTACGCTTACTGTAAGTGCAGTGAAGGAGTTTTATCTGACAACAAGCTACAAGCCTATACACCGTCAAAATAAATAAAATAAAATAAAATAAAAATGTGCATGAATTGTACCTTTAGGGATAAAACAGCTTGTCACTAGGGGACAACTTTGTACCTTATCTTCCCCTAAAGGGGCATGTTAGTACCTTAGAGAAGTAATATGTACCCTTAAGTTACTACTACTACTGTGAACCTTTTAGTGGTGGGTAAGGTACAAAGTTGTCCTCTTTAGGGTATTGTCCTAGTGACAAGCTGTTGTATAAATGTACAATTGTTGCACTTTTTTTTTCCTGAGAATTTAATGTTTACAGTCAAGCTACTTCAACAAACTAACTACATTGAAGCTACATATATGTGGACAATGTGTTGAGATCTAGCATATGAGATACAGAATTTCTTCATTTAATTTTATTTGTTTAATGATAAAGTGAATTGAAGTGTATTTAGTTTAATATTCAGTAAAATGGAAGTTTAAGGACATTAAGATTTTTTATTATTTTGTCAAATACTTATGTCTGTGGTGTTAATATCACATTACCTATTAATAAGTATTTTAAAATTAAAATTTAGATTAAAATATATAAAATCTGTAAGTTACACTACAAACTGTAATAAAGTGTGACACAATTGTCATAAATACAGCAAAATATATGAAAATTAATAATAAAGAATGAACTGACCATACACTTCTCAGATCAACCATCACCTGCAATGTACTTTACACACAAAAATTAGTCAAAATAAAATGCCCCCTTTTCTTAAAGGGCTGGGGTACATTGTAACACCACAGATTTACTGTAAAGTTGGGAGACATTTTTTCTGTTTTCTTAAAACATAAAATATGTATTGTTCTTTTTAAATTATTGACATTGTACTGTACTGTGATTAGGTTTTTCAGAAGAGCACTTTGTACTTACTAAAGTACTTTAACACATGTAAGTTTACTTGTAATTGAGTATTATTTCAGCAATGTAGCAGTACTTTTTTCAGTACTCTTTCCTCCACTGATTGTACATATTGATAAAAATCTATATTCACAGTATTAACACTGAGATGTATGATGGGAATATGCAGATTTTGTTACATATAAAATCTCTCAAACTCATTTAAATATGCATAAAAAAAAAAAAAAACTTTCAACAGTATACACTTTTTTTTCACCCTGCAGAATACAAATATTGTATTTTTTAATTTAAAATGTTGCAAAGTAGAGGGACACCATTTGCCATCAAAAATGTAAAAGACCCGAATTCACATTAATTAAAAAATGCATTGATAAAATGCAGAAAACAAAATTATGAATTGCAGTATTTAAGAAAATGTGTTACGATTAAACATAGGACTTCCGCAGAGACTGAAATGGGTCAGTTAGAAAAAACGCTCACTTTAATTAATTTCAGTTCTTACACAGACGTAAAATGCTGTAAAATCAGATTTCCCTACACAAGACACTAGATATAGATCTGCAGGCACAAAATAAAAATGTGTAGTTTTATCATACAACATCACTTTTTAGAAAAAAAATAAAATAGTAAGCTTTAAGCCATTCTGCTTAGCTAAATTCATCCACTTTGTTGTATATAGCATTTTACTGACATATTTATTCTACGTTGCTTTCGACCGCTATATATTTTGATTAGATGTCTCTGTGAGGTTTTAGGTAATGCTTTATGAGGTCAAAGTGCAATTCCTCCTGTTACTGTTGCTGTCGTCACATTATGAGAGTAAAGGTCGTATTATCTTCCACCAGTGAGCGGTTTAATTGCTCCCAGCCAATGACTTTTAACTCCCCTACACACAGAAAATGTGCCGGGGTAGGGAGCAATCAAACACTGAAGATCATTCTTGTCTGATCACCGAGGTGAATTTATCTTTAAAACCAACAAGCGTTTCATCTCCTTGTAGCTGCCCTCTGCATTACCTGACGTTAATGTATCGCAATAACTGCATGCAGGATACTTTTTCAAATGAATACACTTAGTCATTAACGCATCTATAACAAATGGGAAGGAAAGGAGACGTTAACCTAGGAGGAACAATACAATACAAAAGAAGGAACTGATGCAAGTAGATGCAGGATGTGAAAGTTGTCATGCACCGCTAGCCGATTTGTTCTTAAACAGGAAGCCATTGAAGTTGCTGTTCTTTTGATGTTGCTTTGAATTGAGGCATAAATATGCTTTGTTCCAAAATCTAGTAAACTTCCCGCCTTCCACAGGCAACATTTTAGACATCACATACACCCCCGCAATGAGATTCTGTACAGTATGCAGTAGAATTCAATGTCTGTACATCGCAATGGTAAATATTATTAGTATCTGCATTCAGATAAAAAAGGAATGTGAGAGGAACTTAAATTGGAAGTTTGTGAAAACTACTTGAAAGGCATGTTTAATATAATCATGATTCGTTCATAATGTCCATATAAAAATATTTTTTTACCACAACATTTCTGTAAATATCTTCAAATAGTAATACTAAATAACAAATTAACTGGAAAAATGTTTCAGTAGAGTTCCAAAGTTGATTTTGTTCCCACCACTTTGTGAAAGCTATTGAAAAGCTTGTGCAACTCATGTACAATACACAAAAAAAAAAGAAAGAAAGAAAGAAAGAAAGAAACCTCCAGTTCCTCATTCTTCCTCAAATAATGAATGTCTTGTAATACAAAATAAATGTGTGCCAAGCTCGTTTGGGGGTCGAACAGTTGATTGGCCAGATTAAACAGATCCACAGATATTTCAATGTTATTTCTATGCTTCTAGCCACCTTTTCAGCATATCCCTTGAAATGTGTGTAGTTGCCATGACAGCTTCAAGCACTTAAGGCTGCTCTGTTGCACTTTTATATGGTGTTTTAATTATTTTAGGTTTCATCATCAGATTATTATTTTTTTTTATATATATATATAATTGCATTTTCAAAAGATGTTGTTGTTCTCCCTTGTAAAAAGAACTACACTGTACAAAGTAGCATATTTAAAAGTACTTTTTACTTAATGTACTATAAAGAAATATACTTAAATGTGAACTGAATATAATGTTTTCAGACACTTATTTGCATGTCATTTACAATTAACTGTATTGTAGCTTTTGTTTAAATTAAATTGACTTAGTTGAACTTAAGTGCTTTTGACCCAATTAGGACACTTACAAGTATATCTTTATATTTAATGTCAAAATTACTTCTATTGTCTTTGAAATGTGGTTAAAGTGTACTGCAGAATGTACTGATATGCATTTATGGTAAACCAAAATATACATTTATTTCATTTCATGTGAAACTTGTATGCCATGCATTTAAATATATATATATCCAATTACACATTTGTAATGATGAAGTTGCAATTTATTTAAAACATGTTGATTTCAAATGTAAAATCAAATAACACACTAAAGTTAAAATTCTAATCAAGTATTTTACGTGTGCTTTAGTATGTTGGTGAACGAATCAAAATAAGTGTACTTCTTTAAAGCATGAATACAAACTTTTAATGTGACAACTTTTATAAGAGTTGTAGTCATGAAAAAGTTGACCATAAAGTGGTCTTATTTCTTTAATATAATAAATTACCTGAGTATTTTTTTATTTTTTATTTTTTTTGAGAAAATACACTTTTAAGATTTGAAGTACACTACAGGTGCACATTCTGTACAATTATGCACATATTTATTTTTAACAAGGGCTATTCATTTCTTATTGCAAGGTTAACAAACCTTCACCAAATCTAGGACTGAATGAAACAGAAGCCTATTGTGTAAACATTAAAATAGACATACCATATAGTACAAGATGTGTTTAATGCAGTATCTTACTAGATGTTACTCTTGACAAGTTCTGATTTCTGAGAAACGCACAATATACAGACATTGAAATGTGACTGTTTGATCACGGTGTGCTACTTTCCTAAGAATTGAATTCCAAACCCGCTCCAACATACCTGCCTGTTATGTTCAAGTAATCCTGAATTCCTTTATTAGCTGGTTCAGGTGTGTTTAATAAGGGTTGGAGCTCTGCAGGATGATAGCCCTCCAGGAGCAGCATTGACTACCCCGATGTTACAGAATTGAGTTGAGCGTATTAGTATGCTAACGTCAAACTCTGTTAGTTGAGTCTCTTTGGCACTTGTGAGTACCACAATTTGCAGGGTGTTCTTGAGTGATTTTTAAGAGAGTTACTGCTCATGAAGAGCAAAGAGTGACTTATAAAGTTCTATTTAGGTCACGGTGCTAATTTATAGGCAAACAACACTTGTATAAAAACTATAGGTCCTTTAATGGCATCTATAGGCGCTTTCGCACTGGAGGAACCTTTTCATAGTTCCTAGAACTATTGGCGAAAATTCACGCTTTTTAGTGTGTTCGCACCACAGGAACTAGGAACATATTTCGTTTTAGGAACTCCATTTGGGGGAACTAATTTAGCTCCTACTTCAGAGTAGGGTCTAAAACAGTTCTATAGAAACTATCAGTGATGTAAGTGTATGCTGATTGGCCAAACTCATACAAAACACCGGCTACCCGGCATTTTTAAAAAGCCATGTAAAAAAAAATATTTAGGCTACTTCACGAACATGGAAAACAGTGATAACGGCATTTACCTTTTGTCTGCTGCGTTGTGTTCTTTTCTCAGCCTCAATGATATGTAACACTGCAAGGTGTCTGTAACGGGGCTGACGAGACGAGAGGCGTGCGGATCCATGTGCAAGCTTTTATTCACAAGAGAAGTGGTCAAAAAACACAGGCAGGGTCGAACAACAGCAAACAGGTATGGCACAGGCAAGACAAAGAATATTCCTTGGGCTAGCGTGGGTCTACGATCGGCGAACAGTATCCAGAGGGCTTGACAAAAGGGGTAATCCAATAAACACAGGCAGAAGGTCAGGAAACAAACAACAAGGCAACACGGAAAGACTGGATAAAGACTAAAACAAAAAAATGGGAAAAGGAATGGCTCAGTAATGTAGCTATCGCTAGAGGAGAGATAAATGCTAAAAAAAACTAGAGACTAAACAGAAACGCGGAATGGCTCGGTAAAGCAGCTAACACTTGGGGAGTGCTAAACGCAGAACAATACTCGGCGATCGGAGCAGGAACTGAGTGGGTGGTATGTAGTGTGTGTAATTGGTTTCAGGTGAGCTTGTGATTAGTGAAATGGTGCATGAGAAATGTAGTCCGTGGTGACGTGCAACAGTCAGTGTAGTGAGAGAGTCAATATGATGGACGAGTGACCTCTGGTGGCGATCGGATGAAAGTCCACGGACCGGATTCGTGACAGTGTCATAGAAGATTGTCAGATTTTCATGCTCTTTCAATTGCGTAAATTGTGCGTTACATTCCATCTCCATTATCATGAAACCCACGACACACAACAAAAACTGCTCTGAACACAGCGTCCTCCATTCACCGGTTGTTGATGTTTGTAAATGCTGGGAATAAAAACGTTGCTGTCGGCCGCTTCAGAGTTCATGCTGCCAATGCGAATGCAGCCAGGAAAACGGCCAGCGGGAGAAATTGGTTCTCTAGGAATGACCCTGCAGGCTAGAAGTAAGCGGTGCGAAAGCACCTTACGGTTACATGAAGAACTTTTAACACCCATGGGATCTTTCCATGTTCTTTAGATTTTTAAAATGTTCTTTTCACTGAGAAAAATAGTTCTGTAACACAGCAGGACAATTAAAATGTTTATTGTCACCACTCAACGTTCTTTTCACACCACAAAAATTATTAGTAAATCACTCTCCAGTGCCACTCCCTTTGAAGGGTCCTAGTAGGGAACAGGTCAAGGAGTGGGCAAAAGGTTTAGGAGAGAACGGGGCTAATAGCTGGTGGTGACAGCTCTGCTGCGCCATTATGAACAATCTGTGTGTCTTGCAGTCTTAGCCCCAGCTGGTTTGTTTACTCATGAAATGTGGATATGACCCAGCAAGCTGTGCTTCTTTACAACAGTGGTCTCTGTGCGGCAGTGGTCAGTGGTGTAAGCAACAGGGTTCCTACGCTTCTTGAAAGTACTTGAAAGTACTTGAATATCAGACACATGGATTCAAGGCCTGGAAAGTACTTGAAAACAAATATAGGTCCTTGAAAATGCTTGAATTAAATTTGAAAAAAATTTTATTTAGTAGAATGGTGCTATTTAAAAAAATTGTCATATATGCGCTGTCCAAGACAAAACGAAACAGCGCTAATGATTGGGGGTGGAGATGGGGTAGCGCGAGAAAAAACACTTAGCATGTGAGCTGATGCCCAGCCCTGCGTGAGAAGCAGTGCATATGAAAAAATATTTAGGAGCACCAATGCGACTGACCCGATCAGCATATTTGTGTTTGCGCTCAGGGGAGCTTCAAAGGTTTCTAACTTACTTACAACGTGTTTTTGCAGCATTGAGTAATGTATCACAGACATGCTAATATAGTAATATACATACTAATAGTAATATATCAACAGACATCTGTTGATTCCTTGAACACAACGTAAATCAGAATACACTCACTGCTCAAACATCTAAGTTTTGTTCAGTGCTGAGTTCTGCAAACTCACGAATCCTCTCGTTATAACAAACAAAGTGTAGACGGTGTAAATAAGAGATTCATTGTGCAGTGTAGGGAGCTTCGTCGATTATAATGGAACTTTGTGAGATCGCGATGAACTAAGGTGAGTGACCGCTTTTAATGATTATTAAGGGAGTTTGCAAATGTGATATTGATTTAATACAACACTTCAATAAACAAGAAATTAATATTAAATGACTTACATTGTCTGACTACAACACTATTGCCTGATTTTGCTCTATTTCGTCAACGAAAATAGTTTCAAACAAAGTCACAGCTGAGCCGCTGCACATCTCCAAGCAAACACAGTGGTGTTTAATTTATGAATGAACTTGGGTTTTTAAACCAATCTGATTCAATTACCCATTCATAAAGACAAATCGATTTTCGAACAAATCAATTGAATTAATGATTCAGTGATAAACTCAGTGATTTACCTCCACCTACTGGCAGTTTTACTTTCAAATTTAAAGTATCTTTTCTGATTTAAATCTTTTAATATTTCTATATTCAAAATGTTATATTTAAAACATTAACCTCAACATGAAGTTATGAATTTAATTGCACTCATGCGACCGCTGAGCCTCATTAAACCATCTGAAAATACACCTACAAGCCACTTTTGTGTTCTTCTGTGCCACCTCTGTGGTACAAATAAATTTTTTTTTAATACTGATTTTATTTGATTGGTAACTTATTCTTATTCTACTTGATTTTATTCTGTTGTTTTAATTACAAATTTTAAAAAGCTTATAAATATAATTTTTTGAATTTGACATAAAAGATGACATACTTTTAATACAGTTAAAAAAATGCCATTACAAAGGTGTAAAAACAAAATTCCCTGTAAATCACTTTAAGGAGTCAAATATCATCTCGTAATGGGAAGGCTAATATTTTATCAGAATTTTTGAAATTTTTGATGAAGGTGCTCCTGAAATTTTTGACTGCGCTCCTAATTTTTTATTTTTTTTTCAAAAGAAACAAAAGAAAAGAGCCCTGTTTAACCACTTTTTATTAATTTAAAAATTGAGAAATTCTTTCAAATTTAAGTTTTTTACAAGAATTACAGCAAAAACCAGTTTGATGCAAGAATATATATTTTTATCAATATTTGAGAAATTAAAAATTCCTTTGACCACGACTGCTCAAAATGGTCTAAATTTATGAAACCTACACATTCAAAACCTCATTACTCTGAACTTTTTAATGTAAATGTTAAGTGTAAGTGAAATGTTAAGTACTGTAAGAGGTCTTTCATGACGCTACATATGCTGGGGTGTGAATTTGATAGGTGCTTGATATAAAATAAATGGTGCTTTAAAAAGTCCTTGAAAGTCTTTGAATCTGGTGTTCATGAAAGAGTGGGAACCCTGATTTAAATAAATGTAATATCATTTGCTTAATAAACTTTTTTTTTTTTTTTTTTTTTTTCTTTTAACCATTTTTTTTTTAAACAAAGTGTAGACGGTGTAAATAAGAGATTCATTGTGCAGTGTAGGGAGCTTCGTCGATTATAATGGAACTTTGTGAGATCGCGATGAACTAAGGTGAGCGACCGCTTTTAATGATTATTAAGGGAGTTTGCAAATGTGATATTGATTTAATACAACACTTCAATAAACAAGAAATTAATATTAAATGACTTACATTGTCTGACTACAACACTATTGCCTGATTTTGCTCTATTTCGTCAACGAAAATAGTTTCAAACAAAGTCACAGCTGAGCCGCTGCACATCTCCAAGCAAACACAGTGGTGTTTAATTTATGAATGAACTTGGGTTTTTAAACCAATCTGATTCAATTACCCATTCATAAAGACAAATCGATTTTCGAACAAATCAATTGAATTAATGATTCAGTGATAAACTCAGTGATTTACCTCCACCTACTGGCAGTTTTACTTTCAAATTTAAAGTATCTTTTCTGTTATTTCATTCATTTAATATTTCTATATTCAAAATTTTATATTTAAAACATTAACCTCAACATGAATTTATTAATTTAATTGCACTCATGCCACCTCTGAGCATCATTAAATGTCTGAAAATACACCTACAAGCCACTTTTGTGTTCTTCTGTGCCACCTCTGTAGTACAAATCATTTTTTAAATACTGATTTCATTTGATTGGTAACTTAATCTTATTCCACTTGATTTTATTCTGTTGTTTTAATTACAAATTTTAAAAAGCTTATAAATATAATTTTTTGAATTTGACATAAAAGATGACATACTTTTAATACAGTTAAAAAAATGCCATTACAAAGGTGTAAAAACAAAATTCCCTGTAAATCACTTTAAGTCAAATATCATCTCGTAATGGGAAGGCTAATATTGATCAGAATTTTTGATTATTGATTAGAAGGTGCTCCTGAAATTTTTGACTGCGCTCCTAATTTTTTTTTTTTTTTTCAAAAGAAAAGAAAGCGTAGAGCCCTGTTTAACCACTTTTTATTAATTTAAAAATTGAGAAATTCTTTCAAATTTAAACCTTGTACAAGAACTACAGCAAAAATCAGTTTGATGCATATTTTATCAATATTTTTTAAATTTAATTTGAATATTACCAGTACTCAGTGTGAACTCCATTGACTTCAATGGATTTAATTAAATTATTTTGAACACGACTGCTCAAAATGGTCTAAATTTAAGAAAACTACACATTCAAAACCTCATTACTCTGAAATGTTTAATGTAAATGTTAAGTGTAAGTGAAATGTTAAAAACTGTAAGAGGTCTTTCATGATGCTACATATGCTGGGGTGTGAATCTGATAGGTGCTTGATATAAAATAAATGGTGCTTTAAAAAGTCCTTGAAAGTCTTTGAATCTGGTGTTCATGAAAGAGTGGGGACCCTGAAGCAAAGACTTTAATGCTCCCTGATATCCCATCAACATCACACTCGTCAGCATGCAAGTATGTGGAGCACAGAAAGATGGACAGAGCACTGTGATAATAGAGAAGGGAGCATGTAAAAGTGGAATAGAATAGATAAGATGTGGAGGATTTCTGCACATTAATCATGCATTTTGCCTGCCTTCCCATGATTTATTCATGAAAGCTGCTCCTCCTTCAGTGCCTACAGAGAATGTGAGGGTACTATAGAGGACATCATATATACTGCAGTGAAAAGCAACATTCTGAAGTGGAATAGTTTCCAGTGAAGCACAAACTCTCCAGCCTCCAGACCCAAGGGGAGACATTAGCAATCACCAGAACTGCATTTATCTACTAGAGACATTCATCCACTGCTTCAGTTTAGGGCTCTTTCTGCCTCAAGACGCCAGTCGACACTGTTTATCTGTAATTACCATAAAAGTGCTGTAGTACCATAGTAGGAATCAGAATACCAGGTGAATGTGATTTGGCCAAGTAGCAAGTGGATCAATGTTTTTTGATGGTCCTGAAAAAAAAAAAAAGTCAAACAAACATGCTCACCATCAAGCCATCCAAGGTGTAGGCTAGATGAGTTTGCTTCTTCATTGGAACAGATTTGGAGAAATTTAGCATTTAATCGCTTGCTCACCAATGGATCCTCTGCAGTGAATAGAAAGAAAAAAAAAACTCTTCTACATTTTGGATGGCCTGAGGGTGAGTTAAACTTACAGCAAATTTTTATTTTTGGGGTTATTTCTTTTAACTATATTCCTAACCTTAAATCAAAGTATTCACTAAACTCAGAGAGAAATTATGTCTTAAATTTTAACTTTAACCCTACACCTAACTACTTTAAAAAACAAGTGTCTTATAGCCTTGCAAACTACAAAACCCGTCATTGCCCTTGCAGCAAGAAAGAACCTCTGCCAATGGGCAAGTTAACTGACAAGCACAATATCTGACAAACAAACAAACAATGTACAACAATGTACATCAGTTGCACACATATCAATCAACATATTTTTCCTCTTAGTTTAATTCAATAATATCAACATTTTCATTTAACTTAAACATAATTTGATTAAGTTAGTAACTTAAGTAGTCTCAAAGTGATTTTATGAAATGATTATTATTTAAGCACATACTCAATTATGATGTTCTATAAGCTAGCAAGCACACATTAGAAAACAAAATGTACCTTTTTACAATATTTAAAAACACAATGAAAGAACAAAGAAAATGAGATCAGTCAATGCACTGGCATTTGCACGGTAATTTCTCATTGATTAAAGCAACATACTTTGTTTTTTATTTAATACCATTTGTTACCATAGTAGTTAAAAAAAACGTGTTTTTCTGATGGTATATATCCAGAAAATTATGGTACATGGTTTTATCTGTGTCAGTGCACAGATTGGTCAACACTGATGGAAGCTTAGCTAAGGTGGGCTTCTCACTCAGAGCCAGCACTTGGCTGTCAAGTCTTGCTTTGGAGGATGGAGCTCAATTCCATCTGGCACCAACAAATGAAAAAGTCATGCTTCAGGTTTTGCATTCTACGAGCAACTCCCACAAGATGACTGCTAGGATTAAGGCCTGCATAAGCAAGAGTGCTATTTTTTTGCATCTTCAAGATTCCTACAAATAAATTGGTCTTGACTCTTTTGAATGACCCCTGACTTGGTGAGACAGCTTTATGGACATTGCTTTAAACTCCCCTTTTCCCTTTACATCCATCGCACTGGCATTTCTCCTGCATTTGGACAGATGAGTTTGAATGGGTTTTGACTCTGTCAGGAGGGGGCTGATCCCCAGTTCCCAGAGTGGTGACCCCATCTCAGATTATAGCGACTGTGTGGCAGCCTGAAATGAGCTGAAAGAAAATACAGAGCAAGTTAAAAATCTTGCATTCCTACCAGTGATGTTTTTACCAATACCAGTGCGGTTTCAATTTTATTGTCACAACAAATAATGCTAAACAAAATCCATCTATACAATCTCCAAACCGCTTATTCTTTGTAGGATCACAGGGATGCTGAAGCCTATCCCAGCATCTCAGGTCACAGGCGTGGGACACCCTAAATGGTTGGGCAGTGCATCACAGGGCTCATACACAGATTCACATCTACAGGCAAATTTATTGTGTCCAATTCACCTAAGGTGAAGGTATTTTGGATTGTGTTGGAAACCAGAGCACCCAAAGGAAACCCACGCCAACATGGGAAAACACATGCAAACTCCACACTGAAAGGCCTATTGAGGGCCATCTTGCTGTAAGGCAACCATGCCGCCCTTAAACAACCTTGATACCCGTATCTGCAGGAGTATCACATATTCAATCAATCAAATAGTGAAATTTAAAATTAAACTTTATAGATTAACAATGACACATTTATAGGCTATAAAACAACCCTTGTTTTATCACCTAAATAGTCTGTTATGAGCATCAGATAAACAGTGTTATTCATCTGTGAGAGACTGCAAGTGTTAAAGTCATAAAATTATGAAAAAATTTTAACCACAGCAAATATTACCTTAAGTGTTAGCAATGAAAAACGTTTATAATGTCTAATATAACGTTATGCCAAATATACATTGCATATACTGTATGTAGAGGCAGTGTGTTATGATTTCGAAACCATCCCACTATAAGTGATATTTGCATGCTTTGTTAAGTGTTGGAAAATTAATTGTTTTTAAGGGTACTTGTAAAAGGTTGCTAAAGAATGTTAATAAATGTAGGCTATATGCCAAGTGGAAATGAAGTGTAAGATATAAGATGAGGGATTGTGAAACTGTTTATTAATTAAAACCTTGATAATTTAAAATCAGGAACAATTAATCTCGAAAATAAAGCGTGATCAAATAATTATCATCAGTGGAGCAAAATAGTTGAGATCAGCATGTTGAAACATCAGGATCAGACAGGCATGAAACTTCACATCAATCACGGCTCTGAACTCTTACACCTGTCAACAGCTCCCACCGCTCATCAGTATCAATTAACAGAAATGCTTAAGAATGAGGGGTGGGGGCATAGAGGCTGTTTGGGAGGATTTCTGGGTGATTGCTCAATCGCACTCAATGGTTTCTCATAATTTTCTGTCAATTTCCTCTCGTCTTCCTCTGCCCTGTCTTCATTAACTTATTATATTGCTCTCTTTCTGATGTATTTATTTATTTTCTTGCCTTGGCGGTCAAAAGTTTGGAATAATTATGTTTTTTTTGTTTTTTTTAATGTTTGTGAAATAAGTCACTAAGGGACCAATTCTCACTATTAACTAACTAGTTACTAACTATTACATATTAAAATAGTTACTAACTATTAATAAGCAGCAAATTAGGAATCTATTGGTCTATTGTAGTCAGATAATTGATTGAATTGAGAATTGCTCCCCAAACTAAAGTGTGTCCAAGAAGTATCTTATGCTTACCATTTAAGGCTGCATTTATTAGATCAAAAACACATTAAAAACAGTAATATTATTACAATCTAAAATAACTGTTTTCTATCTTAATATATTTTAAAATGTTATTTAATCATGTGATGGCAAAGCTAAAGTTTCAGCATTCTCCAGTCATCAGTTTCACATGATCCTTCAGAAATCATTATTCAGTATATGCTAATTTACTCAAAAAATATTTTCATTATCAGTGTTGAAATTAGCTGCACTGCTTCATATTTTTGGTGAAATCTGTGATACACTACCATAAAATAAAATAAAATAAATAAATAAATAAGCAATCCAAATTTTTGACTGCCAGCGTAGATTTTCACATTTTCAGAAAATGGTGATGTTTGCTTGTGCAAAGTTCACCACCTTTACTCTCGGTGGTTGCTTACTGCCCAAATTACTGAAGCCCACTACACGCCTACTTGAAGTAGCCGTAGAACAAACATTTCAGGATGAATTTTGTGCAAAATTTAAACATTTAGAAACATATTCAGCTGTGCAGCACAAGCCATAGAATGTAGTTTTTATTTATTTTTTTGGACTGATGGTCACCTGGATCTCAGAGTATCATACAGTAAATGACAGTATGTAAATAAAGAGAAAAAACATATTCATGCCTGTGATATTGACAGAAATGCAGCTGAGGAGGAAAAAAAAAGATGGCAGGAGTGGAGTAGATGCAAAGATATCAGTGAGAGAGAGTTGCTGGTTCATTGGAAGATAAAATACATGCCAGAATGGTTTCCACCCTCTCTCTCTCTCTCTCTCCATATCCCATTTATCACCTCTTTGTGCCATTGCTCTGAGACGGGTGTGAAGGAGACAGGGGAGCTAATCGAATTCAAATCATCTTTCCTGAAAAAGCCAAGTGTATCCTAAACCGAGGCTGGTGGTCCCAAGCTAATCGCATTAAATATAATAATAAAAAAAAAAAAGAAAAGAAAAATATTTCTCTTGACAGTTGATAACAGGTGTGTTGCTCAACGGGAACATAGCAGGTGTGTATCTGACATATTAATCTGAGTCTAAGCATCTTTCATGACATGAGGCACTGGTTGACCGGGTGACTGCTTTTTCCTTGTACTCTGGAGTTTAGTTTCAGTGTGGCTTTGGCTACATTTTCTGCACACTGTATGAGTAAAATGTTTTCTTTATGTAATGATAAATGGGGCAGTGGCGGTGCTTTTTATGAGTGGGGAAGCACAGATATAAAACCATGTATTATAGCAAAATATGTATTATTAATTGTTTTATCTATGTGTGCACTGCTTCCGGACAGTGTTGTTAATTCTGTCAGCCATTTTTAATTTAGCCTTAGTCTTAGTCTTTTAAATTAGTCTTAGGCTTAGTTCTGGTGTCAAATGTACTTTTTAGCTATTATCATATTTAGTCAATCTTGTCCTGTTTTTGTTTAGTCAAGTTTTAGTTGACTAAATGTCCGAGCATTTTAGTCTAGTTTTCGTCACATTTTCGTCATGCTGTATAATAGTTAAAAAAAATAAATAAAAATATTGTTGTCATATGAGAAATGTATTTTTACATTTCAGGTATTGCACTTTCACCAATAAGCACAAATCAATAGACTCATACACATGGTTTATTTGACCTCATCTGGTGTTTATTAAAGGCTATTTAATATGCAGTATAAATTAATATCAAATACTTAGATACTGTCTACATTATGAAAACTGGCAAAAACAAACAAAAAATATTTTAACAGTAAAATTCCTAATAATGATTCCAATAATTCCAAATTGCAATAATGAAATGTTAAAACAACAGCGGTTGAGTAAGTGCATTTATTCATCAACCACAATCGCTAACAATATAGTCGAGATCTCATGACAGAACACAGACTGGCTGAATGACACTTTCAGAACAAATAGCGTGTTGCATGCTACTGTATTGCACATTTTGTTAATTGAAAAGTTGATCTAGGACAATAATTGTATAAATTTTAGAGAGATTATCTCTGAAAACATAAGGGAAACCATGTTTCCCGTGTAGTCCATAAGAAATCAACACTGGAGAGGGGTCCCTCAAGGCTATAGGCTGGGCCCTTTCATTTTGTTCCATCACTTGGTTGTCTAAAATATGTGCTTTCTATATCATTTTCAGGTGAACTGTGGCAGTATTCAAATTACAAATAAATTGAGTTTTAAAGTTTAAGTAACACATATGAGTAATCTATGAAAAAAAGGTAATCTATGATTGGATTGTGTACATATTGTGTATATATACTGATCTGCATATATATTGATGTGTTAAGATGAGAAACCTTTGCAAAATAGTTATCATAAGCAGTCACATGAGGTCAAAAGTGGCCCTTACTTTCCTTACTTTGCTGGTCTTATTGCACAGAAAAAAAACAAAAAAAACAAAACAACGTTTTTGTAAACTTTAATCAAAATGTAAATTTCCTTTCCATTTTGATATGACATGTCCACTTTTCACCACTCAATCAGTTCTCAGTGGATACAATCCAGTCACATTACAGAAGTGAAACGGGTGGTGAATATCATTTCAGGTTTACTTGAACAGAAACGCACCTTCTCACTGGAAACTGAATTGAGTTTTACAGAGACCAAAATGAAAAGTTTTACATTGCCAGGGAAAGTTGTTTCAGTTATACAAATTGTGCACAAAAGATTGGCAGCTGAAAGACTTCTGTGCGTTGGTGGATCAAGAAGTCTGTGGCAACGTGTGAAAAGAAAAATTGCCTTTGGTCACATTATGCTGTAGTAAGCGTTTTCCACACATCAGTTATGTATATGCTGATTGGATTTTGTAGTGTTCCAATAAATGCAAAACACAAAGCAAATTAAGCACTGTAGATGTATTCTCACCCCTCTGATAGTATAAAAAAATATAATCTTCTGTAGCAATCCTCAGTGATAATCTCTTTGCAACAAAACTTCAGTTGGAGAATTAAGCATAGCAGTGACAGTGAGGGCCATGAGCTCATGAGCTCTGTCTAATCAGCTTTTATTTGTCAGAGCTCACATGACTGAACATGCAAACTAAATTCGGGCTTAGAAATGAAAGCACTGATATGTTTTACTTTAATGAGCCTGTTTTTGATTAAATGTGCCAAAATGCAGATACACATCCACACAACGCTATAATGGCCAGGTTAACCCTGTTATAAGGATCTTATGACTTACTAGGCATCTTTTATGACCTGTTCATCACTGGCACTTAAAATTTAGTAAATGTCACAGGAAAAGATCAGTACACTGCATTCAGAAAGTCGAGGGGACACTTAATGCAGGGATATTATTGTAAAGGTCTGCGTGATTATCCCAAATGTGGTGATTATTAGGGGCCAAGCACCGAAGGTGCAGTGGCACCTATTGTATCCGTTAGCGTAATTTTTCTTCTTCCGCCGCAAGTCTATGGCAGCCCATAGAACCGCTTGCGGGAAAGTTGTGAAATTTGGCACACTGATAGAGGACAGTCTCAACATTAACCACAGCAAGTTTGGAGTCTCTAACTCCAACTCTCTAGCGCCACCACTTGTCCAAAGTTGCAATTTCTTTATGCTAATAACTTTTGAACTATAAGGCACAAAATGAAAATTAACAGCGGTTGAGTAAGTGCATTTATTCATCAACCACAATCGCTAACAATATAGTCGAGATCTCATGACAGAACACAGACTGGCTGAATGACACTTTCAGAACAAATAGCGTGTTGCATGCTACTGTATTGCACATTTTGTTAATTGAAAAGTTGATCTAGGACAATAATTGTATAAATTTTAGAGAGATTATCTCTGAAAACATAAGGGAAACCATGTTTCCTGTGTAGTCCATAAGAAATCAACACTGGAGAGGGGTCCCTCAAGGCTATAGGCTGGGCCCTTTCATTTTGTTCCATCACTTGGTCTGTTTCTACTTATTACCATTTTGAGTTTTTAATTCAGGTATTTGATTATCCAAAATAAGCATTGCCACATAATTATAGTTGTTGTTTTTTTTGCTGTAAATATGTATTATTTTGATTATTATTATGATTTACATAAATACCAATACCATGAAATAAAACTCATTCTGTGTAATACGAAGCATACTGTTCACCTCAGCAGACAGTTTAATACATTACAGTTCATCAGGATATCATAATTGGATTGTGATTATAATGGCATAGAATGTTTTATAGAAATGGTTCTGAGAAATTTCAGAGTTTACACTTATTTAGACAAACTGCTTCATCATTAATTAACCATAGTTAATTATATAAATGAAAAATACAACCCAATTGCATAGACCCTGTTCTTTCCCGGTTGCCCCTGCAGGTGCCTGTGCAACAAAACGTAGATATTAGCCTCGGTAGTATGCTTAATACATGCTGCATTTCAAATTGTTTTAGCTTGTACCCACAAGGACTATTCCACTGGGATTTGAGGTTAATGGTTTCACACATAGTTACTTTTATGTTTTCCTCAAGAGTTGGTAAATAGCCAGAGGACTGAAGACTGGCCTTTAAGTTTATCAACACTATTACATAACTTAAAGCTAATAATTGATAAATCAGTACACAGGATTGGAATATTCCTTATATTTACTCACTGTATATTCCAGATGGAAAAGATTTACTGTCACAATCAATTTAACTCAATGGTAAAAAAAAAAAAGAATCCAGCAATAAATATTGTGATTATTTGCTGTATGTATATATACTGTATATATATATATATATATATATATATTACTGCTGTAAATAAATGAGACTTCTTGCAAGTTGTTTCATATTGTAAATCAAAATGAGTTTACTTGCATGATTTGAATGTAGAAACGTTTTATAATTCTGCTCTCAAATATTACCCTCTCAAACATAAGAAGCAATGCATTTTTATATACCCAAAATGTCAAAGCCTTGAAATATATAATAATAACAATTAAAAATCAATACCTGGCTTCAGGTACGCAACTCGGCATGGGAACAAAAGAGTATTGCAATACTCAGCTGTATTGATTTTTTTTCCCAACCTCCTCTAAATTTGTCATAGTTATGATGGATCCCGAACCTGCTATGACACATAATGGAGTCATGTTATGTGATGAAATTTTGATGTCTTTAATTTTGTTGATACCACGGATGATTGTGATGTCTATGTTATAGTGTAGAGCCGCAGTTATG
>NW_015538015.1:1015330-1042922 GCF_001515605.1 Sinocyclocheilus anshuiensis
TACTTTTTCGAACTCGTCCTAGACGGTTTGTCTGATTCTCACCAAAATTGGCTCAGATCATCTTCAGACCATGCTGGCAAAAAGTTATGGAATTCAAGTTGATTCGTCCCACCGTTCTCGAATAACGCACGAAGGAATTCTACGAAAAGCACGTAAAAATGGATGTGAGGCTATATCTCCGCAACGGTTTGGCGTATTGAGACCAAACTTGGTGTGTTATAAAAAGCATGAACTGAGACTACCTGCAGCGTTTCGGCGCAGTGCCCCCTAGTGGTCAGGAGATATGAAAAATGCATATTTTTGCTTATAACATCTGAATGGTTTGGCCAAAAATAACAAAACTGGTCTCTTTAGATTCGGTGCATCATGCTGAGTCGAACCATATCAAATTTTCCCATGTCAGTCATTTTGGGCATCGGCCATTTTTAATTTTGTCAAAAAATTCAATATTTTAAGAACGCTTAGACTTTGTTATTACAAAAATCAGTATGCATCTTCGGCACTATGCCCTGATGGCACTCAAAAAGTTTGGGCGCAACGCCACCTTGTGGTCAAAAGTTATAAAGCAATTTATAAAAATGCTAATAACTTTTACATACATTATAATATTGTAATGAGACTGATGTTTATAGCTTCCTTGCGTCATGCTAAGAACATCGATACCAATTTTGCCATAATTGGCTGAACTTCCTGTCTGCCATTTTGATTCATGTTGAAAACCTACTTTTTCGAACTCCTCCAAGACCGTTAGTCCAATTTTCACCAAATTTGACTCGGATCATCTTCAGACCAAGCTGGCAAAACGTTGTGGATTTCGTGTCGATATACGAAATGGTTTTCGTTTAGACCATCAACGAATTTGCTGGTTAAGATGCCAAAATTCATATGAGGCTGTATCTCTGCAAAGCTTTGACGTATTTGCACCAAACTTTGTATGTGCCATTGTCACCTCACACTGACCACGCCACATCAATTTGGTAACAGCGCCACCTATTGGTCAAAAGTAATAAACCATTGATTTATTATTAATTATGAAATTTCCAAAAATGCTAATAACTTTTGATTGCATTAGCCTATTGCAATGAAACTGGTCTCAAAATATTCCATGGGTCATGCCGACAACATACATGCCAATTATGCCAGAGTAAGCTGAACTTCCTGTCCGCCATTTTGATTTATATTTAAAACCTACTTTTTTTAACTCCTCGCCACTCGTTGGTCTGATTTTCACCAAAATCGAGTCAGATGATCTTCAGACTATGCTGACAGAAAGTTATGGATTTCGTGTCGATAGACGAAACCGTTTTGGTACAGCGCTGATACAAATTTTAGGTATGGTGCCAAAATGACTCTGAGGCTATATCTCTTCAAAGCTTTGACATAATGACAACAAACCTTGTATGTGCCATTGTCACCTCACACAGAACACACCAAAACGATTTGATTGCAGCGCCACCTGTTGGTCAAAACTGATAAGCCATTTAATCATATTACTAGTGGTTGTATTTATGATTTTCAATTTCAGCCATTTCAATTACAATCATCCTAAAATTGCTTTTATTACTCATTGTTGTATTTGTTCTGATGCTCCATGTCATGCTTAGCTCCTCAATTTGCCTCTGGAGTGCTTGGCCCCGTGATTGCTGCTTGCAGCTATATTTGTGATTATTATTGTCACTGAAATTCAAAACATTTTGCTAACTACAATGTAATTATGTAAAAAACTAATGTGTCCATGAAATAAAAACTAACAATCTATTGCATAAACTGAAACTAAACTGACATTTAGTTAATTTGATAATAGTGTTAAAAGAAAAACAAACAAAAAAATGCTGTAATGTTTCTCTGTGAATGACTATCAAGAAGCAAACTGGTAAATAAGACGGATTGTGCAATGTGTACAGTATTTCATGCCAGACTGTACAAAAAAATTGTAGCCAAGAGATCTAGCTATGATTCAGAGTATTTGTAGGTACTTGTTTCTTATTAAATGCTAATAAATTATACGGAAAATTAAAATATATAAATTATATATATATAAATAATTACGGTGCTGATTCCAAAAGTTGTTACGTCACACTTTCTCACAAAATATAATGTACAATCTGTAGCATTTTTGCCTTTGCCAACCATTTGTAAGGAGATGTTGTGTAGTATTATCCCTTAAACACCAGTAAAACTGCCCCTAAGACACGATTCCTATCTTTCTTTTAGACGGGTTATACATATTTGTTAAATTCTAAGCCAATTGTCACATGTATGAATGATTCTGAAGACAATATTTTATGCTTAATCCTGATTTCAAGGTTAGTATAATGTGCAGTGACACAAGAAAAAAAAAAAAGCTTATTTATTTATAAACTTATGTTTTTGACATTAAATTGAGTAGAACATATTTTTCCACTACTTGCAGATTATACGTTAAATGATACTTTCAACTTTTAAAGCTGAGACATGCATGATGGAAAGTTTGATTTGGAAAGTGAGATTTTCAAAGATAATTTTATAGAGAATAATGTGGTAATGTGGTAATCTGTGGTATATCAGGAGTGCAAACAGCCTTTGCAATCGTAGCTGCTAGTGAGAATACACTCATAGAAAACAATGTATGTGTTTGTCTTATTGGTTCTTCTGTGCACACTAGACTTAAGAGCTATCGCACTGTAATATTGTGACCCAAAATTTATATTAATTTATGCTAGAACTTTGTCATAGGCTAAGATTCATCGCAAAGACCATTCATTTGCCATTCATCGATTCATGTGACCATTCATGTCACACAAGGCGATCAAAAACTCAACAATAGGAATATTTTAGCCAAAATCACACAATGAACTCAAGCCAAAGATGTGCACAGACTTGCATCTAGTGAGGAATATTAGGTCCTCTCAGCATGGTGGGGCTTCCTAAAGCACAGCCTCAGGCTGGATGTCAGAAATACAGCAGACTGACTTTTCTACACAGCTTAAAAAGGGGAAGTGAACAAATGGAATAAAAACTTCTTTCAGTGTCCACCGTCTTACAATACAATACCTACATTAACCAAATTAGATTAGTTACAATTATACTTTAAGTCCTTTCATACAAAAAAGTTGTGTTGCATAATATTTGATTGGGGTATTAAAATTCCAATTGATTATGACACAACACATGAAATATGAATTCTGCTAATTGTGTGTGTAGAAATAGATCTGATGTGGGTGTTAGCTCCATGACTGCATGACCTTGTAACAGTTCATTTGAGTAGCAGTGTGCAATTTCCCTCTTCATCATGTCAATGAGGGGCAAGTGGAGCGAGGGGCCAGGGTACTTTCAGCGGGGTGTGTTTTACACTCTTCAATTAGCCTCTAAGGGTACGGATGACCTCCATGTTTTCTCCTGGCGAAAACCCCCTAGCCCTCTTATTATCCACCCATTCGCTCTGCTCTCCAGAGGAGGCAAGTGCTCTATCACAAACAGAGGAAAATAGATATGCAGCTGTTTTACATTATGGGTAAAAGCATCAAATTAGTCAAAAATATTCTTCTGTATCAATGACAGTGGTGGTGGGGAAAAGTTGTTTATACATGGTTTATGAAAAAAAAACTGATTAAAAAAACAATGCTGTTAATGCTGCTTAGATGATGGAACCACAATAACAGACATTTTACTCTTTAACTGTGTATTAACACTGAAGCTGATTGAGCGGAGTGGACATTTGCAGTTAATTCAAGAGTTTCATGCTCGCGCAAGGAATTGTGGGATTGACAGTGGACTGGAGAAAGCAATGAGAACGTCTAAGAGTGTCAAAACGTTTTTGCAAACGAGGATTGGAAAACTCAGCTATAGTGGCGTTTGTATCAAGCATTGGATGCATTGCAGTTGCTATATGTTTGTTAAATATTGATTTTTGTAAGCTTTCATTGTGAATAGACTGGCTTTGTTCACAAAGGTTTATTAAACCAACAATGTATCTTTACCTTAGGCTTTCAGAATCAAAGCTTGTATCTTTCTAACTGTAATTGTCTGGCCTGGCTCACTGACCCAGCAGTTGAAGTACAGCATGGTTCTTCAGATCTAGCCTTCGAGGTTCACTGTCCTGCAGAGTTTACTACTAAGCCTAACCAAACTCACTTGAACAAGCTAATTAGTCTCTTCTGGGACTACTAGTGCTGTGTTCCAATCCACAGGGTTCCTGCTCTGTTTACTGCTCCCTATTCCCTGAACATGATATCATGTTCACTTTCTTTGAGGTATTATGAAATAATATGCTTCTGTAAATAAACAAAAATCACCAAACACTCAGTAAAAAGGTAGGCCTACAAAAGCTATCACTGGGGCAGTACCCTTTCAAAAGGTACATTTTTATACACAATTTACCCCAAAAGGGTTCATATTAGTACCTAAAATGTACATGTTAGGACCTAAATAGTACATATTAGTACATTTCGAAAGGGTACAACCCCAGCATTTGTACCTTTTTTTTTCTGAGAGTGTACATTTGTGTAATATCTATCCATCTATGCATAAAACCACTTTTCCTATGTAAGGTCTCAGGGTTTAGGCATGGAAACACCCTGGATGCGTGGCCTGTTTGTTATATTCACACAGTTTGTCCCTGTATTTTATGTTAACTGAAGTTCTGTGAATAGTGATGTTGCTTTTGTGAATGCATTTTGCTCATGTGATGACAATCTGTCTTTTGTGCACTTTAAAATATTTTAAAACTAAATTCTTGCTTCATATTTGTAAAACACCCATATAACAAGGTCAATCAGCTGCCAACAAGGCCACTGAAACTGTTTAGAGAATGTCTAGCTGCAGCCAATACAAATAAACAGCCAGAATCAAATCAATTTTTTTTACTTCTCCTCTTTAAACCTACTTCATCTGAAGTTTCTAAATGTCTTTACAGTGTTTTGGAGTCAGTATTAAAATGCTCTTGTGCTAGCAAACCTTGGCCAATAACCATTCCTCCTTGTAAAGGGCTGCAGCGTCATGCATGATTGTCCACAAGCGGCATTACAGCTACTGTCTAACCTTTCACCCAACAAGAGTTTCTTCTTCTCTCTTTAGTCTCCACTTTCGCCCCCAGTAGTGCTGCAGTCCTCTGGGTCCTCTCTGTATTCTATCATACCACAAGGGGCTGTCTAAACATTTACACTGAACACCAGCAAGAAACTGGAACTGTTCCTGGAACAGTGGAGCCCTTTTGATTAATCAGCACCGGCTCCTCTGAGAACCAGGAGGAGGCTAGAGAGCGGATAGCAGACCCAGCGGTCATATCCTGGGTCCAGAATTAACACATGCCAAATGCAAGTGAAAATTAGCTTTGCCAAGTAAATAAAACTAAGTGATGTGAATGATTCAGATCAAATATATACAGACCCTCTACTAAAGGAAACATCTGTTTCATTCCTTGCAAGGAAAAATAGCTAAATAATTCAGTTGTCATAGGCACCAAATGTATTTTTAATAGAAATAATATACAGTAAATATAGTTTCATGGCCGGTAAGAAATATTTATGGCTAGTAAATTTAGAGATTAGCTATTGGCAAGTGTTTTAAAAAGTTCCTTGTGGACCCTGCATCCTGTAGCAGGGCCACCGTAATGAAAGGGGTGGGCCGTGGCGCAACCAGGCAAGACACATGTGAGGACAATGATCTGAGATGTGTCCACCCTCTGACTCTGCAAACAGAAAGACACAAATAAACACACACAGTGTGAGACTAATGCTCAGAGACATCCTTTAGAGATACCCAAGCTATCCTGCTTGCAATTATCTATTCTTCAAACCGTGTAGGATTTATCATTTTGTATTAGTTAATGCTTTTAGCCCTGTAAATGCAAAATGTCTGATTAATAGTTAGCTGTTATAGACTGCTGTTTTCTTGCCCACTGTAATTATCTTGCCATTGCTGATTAATATAGCTTAACATGCTTGCATGAAATAACCAAATCCCAAATATGACACAGCAGGAGCTTTTTCATGCTAATTATATAGTCTTGGATTGGTGTTTGTACTCGGACTAGTAACAGTGGCTCACATGGACACACAACATGGCACTAGATCTTTCCACCTTGCGCTACTTGGACCCCTTGTTTTGTTTTCTTCGTAAGCCCCTTTGTAAGCATGCTGAACCAATTAAACACTGCTGTCTTTGCATGGTGTCAGACTCTGTTCCATGTTTTGTCTGTGTCTTGCTCCCCAGGTGTTCCTTTCCCATGTTTAATTTGTCCCAGATGTTCCCCATGATGTTTCATTGCTCCCAGGTGTGTCTCGTCATCCCCTCCTCCTGTGTGTGTGTATAAAAAGTGTTCCCTATTCTCCAGCGTCTCCTCATTCCTCGTGTATGTGCATCGTGACACATGGCAGTGTGTCGAAGAAAGCAAGCCATTTGGAGTGCGTACATCATCTGTTGGGTTGATATGAATCTAGAGGATCAGAACCACCTTGACTGTTCTCAACAGGGAGACCTCACTACTACATAACCGGGCACAATGCATACATCTGATTCGATGGCTGCCCTACATTTGTCTACGTGGAGATGTGTGATGTGCCTCTTATTACATGGAAGGTGACAACGAGATGATGGAGAGTCAGCAGAGATTTGCTATGCTTCATCAAACGCTAGATCAGTGGGGTGTACGTATGTGTGTTTGACGAAGAATTGGAAGAGCGAATGTCAACAGCGTTACCGACGCAGATCAAATTGATAGATTAGAGTGACTGCAAATGAAACAATACCTCACGTTTAACCAGCAGAAATATGTTTACTCTCGCTATTCAACTTCCTTTTCTGAGTCACAAACCTGAAGAATAATGGTTTCTGAAGCTTTTTCCTAGAGTGCTAAATAACAGCAGGAACAGGGATTTTGGAAATGACATGGAGGCAAATGGAAGATTGACAATATTCTATTGAAGCAACTGGGTAGACGGGCACACACAGAGTTTCAGTAATGATCCACCATGCATACACGCCAAGCTCGCTGCTGCTCACCCAAAGCATGCCGTTATTGCCATAAACAGCCGTGCGCATATCATGAATGCATCTGCATTAATCTACCGACAGCCCGTGGGTCTTTTAAGTCATCGTCAAGAAGGATGATGAAGTCTCAGAGCTTATTTACCGGGTCGATCACACCACGTCCTCCATCTCTACAACAGCTGGGTGCCGATCTGCCCTTCCATGCGAGAGCAGAACCTGGACACCACCAACAAAGCCAATTAACTGCTCATAATCCATTACACACTTCTCACTTTTCTGTAGCCTGCTGTGCCATAAGCACAGTGTTTCTTTCTGTCTGTCTGACAGACTTAGACTCAATGCAGTCCCGCAGTCTGTTCAATGCAGTAGGGGTCCAAACAGAGAGCATGACAACAAGGCTATTGTTCAGTATAGCCTGTCAGACATTTGCACACACGGTAATTGAAGGTGAATTCAGTTGAATAGTGGAAAGGTGAAACAAATATTAATTTAGTGAGAAAGTTGATAGCTTCTGTTCCACACTTTCATTGTCAATTCATTGTCAAAGGGATCCTAAATTATGTTCACTGTATTGTAAATCTTAGTAATTCAGTTTTCCATGCTAATAAATGTCAATTTGCAAACTTGTTTAGAAAAGAAGTGAGAAAGAGAAGAAAGGGTCATTTTTCCCTCACTTGAGTAGCTTATTTTCTCTGTAGCTGGTGCCATAAAAGATTTCCACACCAGGCTAATTTGAAATATATTAAAGTGAGCTTACTGCAAGGAAACCAATTGTGCTCGCCTTTGCCGGCACTCCCTGACAAATGTAGAAATTTAATCAATTTAGAGGAGCTAAAAGTGCTGTGCTATCATTGTGCTAATTTCAATTATTGTCCCTTTAGCTCTGCATACAGTTAATGCTGTAGGATAATTTTTACGCTACTTTTCTTCCTTCCGAATTCAAGTCATTTGTAAACAAGACATTATAAGCTGACTACCTAGTGAACATTTTAAGGCAGCAGAATCTATAGAGGCATCTTATTCATCCTGAGCAAAGATCCTATAATGCTTTGCAACACGCTTAGCAAAAAAAGTACATTTCAATGTAAATTTACTTCAAAACAGAAAAGTATTGATAAGTATTGTTTAATGTAATGTTCTATGAAGATGTTCTATGAGTGCTATTTATTATTATTATTATTATTATGCTGTTGTTTTCTCAACAGTATTATCAACAGTATCATGTTGTTAGCAACATGCTAATGTCAGACTCTACCAGAATCAGTGGTGCTGACAATGACGAATTTAACTTCACAAGGTTAAATTTGTTGACATTAGTTAATGCATTAGTTATCATGAAGAGTTTGACTTTTGGGGCTGTAGCGAGTTATAGGAAGTTTATCACTTCTAATACTGCTGTAATTATTGAAGTGACAGAGATGAAGACCATCCAGGGTTCCACCCCAGCTGTATGAGTTTGTCATAATGTTCACACGTTCTAGGTGTCCATTTGGTTGGACTTCTCTCTTTCTGCTTCTGGGGTTTTGGAGTCAAATCTTGTCTGCTGCTATGGACAAATTGTCCTGTGTCTGACTGAGAAAGACCACATGTCAGATTTGCAGTTGGTAAATAAATAACAAGTGACCCTTATTATGTAGACAAAATACTTCCAAGGTACTCACGTGGTAAGATAAAAAGCCTTTAATGAACTGGGCTTAAATCATTACAACTAGTTAAAAGTAGATCTACGCGTTTCAGTAAAACAGCCTTCTTCAGGACACACATCAATTGCTCAAACAGGTATTCTTAAACTAGTGTTAATTAATGAATCATCAAAGACAGCTGGTTAATATGTGGGTGTGGCTAAGACTAGCCTCTTGTTACAAAGAGAAAGAAGAAAGGGGGGGGATAATAAAAGAAATAGAGAGAGAGAGAGAGAGAGAGAGAGAGAAGGAGGGGTAGTAATAATAATAATAATAATATAAATAATAATAATAATAAAAAAATGATAATGGTAATGGAAAACATATAATATAAAGTACATATAACAGTATAGATATAAAATTGTACATCATCAATTGTGCAAATTACCAAATCCCATTTCTTCATTAACTCCTGGGGACTTAGTCACCCAGAGCATATGAATCCAAAAAGTATCTCGTTGTAGGAGCTGTTTCTGTCTATTTCCACCTCTTATTGAACATGGGATAGATTCAATTCCAATCACTTTAAGGGAACTCTCAGTGACATGACCTAATGCCTCGCCATAGGATACAACATATTTTTCACACGAATAGCATATTTGTGTTCAGCCACTCTTAAACGCAATTTCCTCTTTGTTTGACCTACATAAAAATATCCACACTCACATTCTAGCCAATAGACTACATACGAAGAATTGCAATTAATAAAATACTTAATTGGATATACCTTCCCAGAAGAAACATCAGTAAAACTATTAGTTCTCACCATATTATCACAATGTTTACACCGCTCACATTTAAAATTCCCTACTAGAGAGCCAAGCCACGTTATATTTTCAGGGGCAGGAAGATAGCTGCGTACTACCTTATTTCGTATAGTTGGTGAATGTCTATAACTGTCCATTGGTTTTTCTCGAAAAATTGCCCTAAGGGTGCTGTCACTTTCGATAATGTTCCAATTGGAATTTATTATATGCTTAATTTGTGTTGCTTCATGGCTGTAAGTTGTTGAAAAGAACACCCGATTATAATCATTATGGCATTGTTACACTTTTTTCTTCTTCCACAATAGTTGTTTCCTATCTATTGATTTAACTTTCTCTGTGGCCCTGGTTAAAACTTTAGAGTCATAACCCCTCTGTCGGAATCTACTGGTCATGTCCTGTAATTGAGTTTCATAATCGTCTTCTCGATCACAAATACGTTTCAATCTTTGAAACTGGCCATGAGGTATGTTTTCAATTAGCCAGGTTGGATGAAAACTGTTAGGTCTAAGAATCGTATTTCGATCAGTTGGTTTCCTAAAGATTGAAGTATGTAGCTTACCATTGGCCTCCTTAGTTATTTTCAGATAAAGGAAATTGATTTTAGACACTGAATATTCAAGGCTCAATTTCAAATTGATATTTATGCCATTGATATACTGGTGAAACCTGTGCAATTCTGATTTTGGACTATCCAATTATTTTCCTTCGCTGTAGATAGAAGATCTGTCAGTTGAATCGTCACAGACTCCAGGGGATTAGCAGTTAAGGCTAAATAATACTCAGGATTGGCAAGTTGTTGAAGTCAGTAGGTTAGTTGTCAGTCAGTAGGTTAGTTGCTCAGTCAGTAGGTTAGTTGTGTATAGGTTTTTACTGCTTTACTGTATAGGTTTTTACTGTTTTACTTCATTGTTGTATGCCTGTATTTATGTAACACCGTGGTCCTGTGAGGCACGACATTTCGTTCCACTGTATGTCCCCACATGCAGCAGAATGACAATAAAGCTCAACTTGACTTGACTTGACTTGAAGTCCTTTCTGAATATATTGCTCTCTCCCCCAAACAACAACAGCGCCTCCTTTATCCGCCGGTTTCACAATGATTTCATTGTTTTCAGATAACCACTTCAATGCTGTAGATTCGTTCTTTTTCGGTTTTCTCTGATTAGCAAATAGACAGTCAACGTTGTATGTAACTTTGTTGATATACATATTGAGTGTCAAATTAGAACTCCTGGGAAAAAAAGTGGACTTGGTTTTAAAAGGAGTCACTCCTGTCAAATCTGTAGGTTTACTCTGTACAATGTTGTCCATAGCATGATGGTTGTTATAATACCATGTTTTAAGGTGTTAGTTCCTATAAAAGCTAAACAAATCCACTTTAGTTTGGAATTCATTAACAGAGTAGGTTGAGGCAAACGTAAGGCCCTTTGAAAGAACAGAAATGCAATCAGGTGAAAGAGCAATATTTGATATGTTAATCACGGTCTCAGTCTCCCTTGATTCCTGGTTCGGACGCCTTCTTGGGCTGTTCTATGATCTTTGCATACGTCCCCTCCTTGTCCTCCGCGGCCTCTTCTGTTTACTTGAGAGTCCACCTTGTATCTGGAATCTAAAAAATCGTGTGTACCAGAGGGTGTCAATGTAGAAAGCGAACCTTCATCATCATCACTACTGGGTAAATTGAACGAAAATGACCTCACTCTTTGCGTCTGGTGCAATGGACTTCGTCTCTCATTCCAATTGATCTATCGATAAGCCCCTCCTCCCGAACGCAGATGAGCCAATGGCAGCCGAGTATCAGTTGCACGGGGAGCGGAACTTGGACATCTGTAGGTTTCAGCGCCATAGAGAAACATTGGAAGATTCGAAGCTTTCATTGATTTGATGGCATTTATGCTACGAAAATGGAAAAACTATGTGCCTGTGGTACTTGTAACACTGATTCCAGGTATCCTGAGAGGATGGGCAATATAATTTATGTTATTACATTTCCTAAACCCAAACAAAACAGAGCAAAATGTCACTAAGCATTCAACCCCAATCCCAATGAAGACAAAAACATTCATTTTCTGGTTGTCATACTCTCATTAAGTTACACTTTTCATCACGTTTCAGCAGAACGTTAATGTCATCTTGTGCTTCAGCAAGGTATCTCTGGCTAAAACCAGCTAATGTTAAAGTTAGTGAGTCAATGCTATTACAAACCTAAATAGCGAACTGTTCTCACATCATGTACAGGGTAAGTCAAAAACACTTAAATGAAGGTCTACATTTCAGTGCCTCTCCATATTAAACTGGTTAAATGTACATTAATTTAATCGTACTCTGTGGTACATGAACAGTGTTGATCCTGCATGTTGTCATCCGCGATCGTGACGACCGTAATATGAGACTTCTCCCGCTTGCATTGTGATATGTAAACCCTCGCTTCGAGTTACCCACCGTATTTATTTTAAAGGGGTCATATGATACGATTTCAAGTTTTCCTTTCTCTTTGGAGTGTTACAAGCTGATTGTGCAAAGATAAGATCCCTAAGTTGCAAAGACTAAAGTCTCAAAACCAAAGAGATATTCTTTATCAAAGTTAAGACTCTGCCACACCCCCCTAACAGAGCAAAATGTCACTAAGCATTCAACCCCAATCCCAATGAAGACAAAAACATTCATTTTCTGGTTGTCATACTCTCATTAAGTTACACTTTTCATCACGTTTCAGCAGAACGTTAATGTCATCTTGTGCTTCAGCAAGGTATCTCTGGCTAAAACCAGCTAATGTTAAAGTTAGTGAGTCAATGCTATTACAAACCTAAATAGCGAACTGTTCTCACATCATGTACAGGGTAAGTCAAAAACACTTAAATGAAGGTCTACATTTCAGTGCCTCTCCATATTAAACTGGTTAAATGTACATTAATTTAATCGTACTCTGTGGTACATGAACAGTGTTGATCCTGCATGTTGTCATCCGCGATCGTGACGACCGTAATAAGAGACTTCTCCCGCTTGCATTGTGATCTGTAAACCCTCGCTTCGAGTTACCCACCATATTTATTTTAAAATCTTTTATATATCCCTCCATGGAATATTTAATTCCCACTTGAATGGTGGTACTTCTGTGTCCAAAATTGTGCAAAAACATTGTGGGACAAGGTTTTCACACTGCTGTCATTGTGAGACAGTGAGCAACTCCTTTTGTTTGTCCGAGGGAGCAACAGTAACTACGGGGGGGGCGGGACTTACCGATAGGTCAATTGTAAACTTTACCTTGATAATCTCTCTGGTCACGTTTAAACTTGGACCACTTTTCTTCTTTATGAAGTCAGATAGCCTATTCAAATCATCTTTTCAATTTCGTTTCAAAAGGAAGTCTGTGTTCAAGTAAGTATTCTTCAGAGCATTTGAGTTTAATTGTCTCAATCTCTTTTTGTGTTTGAGATTTTTGCTTTTTAGCTTCCTCAATGAGGAGAAGGATGAGATCTAGGGAGCATTTATTTAAAATTGCTTCCCACTTGTTTTTAAAGTCCAAATTATCAGCTCCAAAAGATGGAAACTTTTTAATTCTCATACCTCACTGAATCATTTCGTGTCTCCAATAATCTGTGATGATGTGGAGTTGCAATTTCAAATTTTTCTCTGATAACTTCTTGAATTAAAAAAAAACTATTTTCCTCTCATTCCTCTTGTACCTTCATAGTTTAACAGCATGTCTTGTACGATGATGTTCTTACTCTCCTCATTTGTGTAGGAAAAGGATGTAGTCGTCATTGTGCAAAAGTCCCAAACACTCAAGTGAACTATTATAACAAGTGACCCTGTTTGTCATTTTAACTTAATGATGAATGGTAGTCTGGTTTTAGGCTAGCTAACTCTTGCCAAATTGCTATGAGGACAAATTTAGCAAAAAAACATTTCCAGGTTATTTTCACCCCAAAACCAAAACTAATAAATTAGAAACTTTATTTTGCATAAAGTATAGTTTGGGACCATTATTATTATTATTATTAGTAGTAGTAGTAGTAGTATTTTGCACTATGGAATTGGTTTCATAACAATTAAGTACATTTCACCTCTAGATTCTCATAACCGTAATGTCAAAAAATAGATTTTTCCATTGGATGCATTGGAAAAATTATTATTGTATTATTATAATATGGTAATTTATTAATGCATTAACAAACTGCAGTATACTTGCAAAATGCTTTTGTAACTAAATTTGTGAGTACCAAGAAAAGCAAAATATACATACTAGTCAAAACCAAACTTACTTCTTTGTACACTGCTGCTATGTCTTGATTTGATCTTCATGCCTTTCTCTGTTCATCACATCTAATGCTTAGATACATATGCTAGCCTCCATGCGGTTCATTCTGCCATGTTTTCAATTACGTTCTTGCCAGCTGACTGGACTTTTTTTCGAAGTTTGAAAATTGTCTCAAGGACCATTATTCCCTCCATTGATCTGAGGAGCTGCAGAAGGGCAAAGTGTAGTGGAATCTCGGTTTTTCATCAGCCTGTCATGGTTGGTGATGTCATAATGAGCTCCGCACTTACCAATCTCACCGTACAGTTCAGCGGTGCAGAACTGGCTAATGGAGCTTCAGGTGAATGTGAACCTGACTTAAAAAAGCGGGTCTTAATAACAGCATGTAAAGAGGATCATTTCTGTCTGATGTCATGGTTTATGTTTATGTGTATGTGACAGACAGTCGTATCAAGTGTCTTTGATTTTACTGAGTATCGACTGGGCAGAGCACAGATGGCCTTTTTTCACTCCTTTTTTTGTTTCACTCTCCATTTATTAATGTTAATTTCTACTTCATGATGTGAATTTCATTATTCAAATGGTGTTTGTATTTTTATCAATAAACTACTATATTTGCTGTGTATTGTAGGAGGGAATGTATGAAAGATCCTGGTCGAAATGAAATGAAATAAAAAATAAAATGCATCTATCATGTAACGTTGAGCACATGGATGAAAGTTTAATGTGCTGTTGCAGTGTTGTTTTTCTCAAAATAAAATACCAAACAGGAATACAACAAAGAGGTTGAACCTCAACAATATCTCACAATATCTCAATATCTCTCCTCAAGAAGTTCAGAAAATCTCAACAACGTATCAAACTGCTCAGATAGGTCCACTAAAGATACTAAAGTCTACAGTGAAAATCTGAAGAGAAGAGAAGCTATGTACTCTTACTGTGTATCAACTGTTTATTTATTTATTTAGAACAACAAAGTTGGTGCTATACTGGGGGGAAATAAATAAATAAATAAAAATATGAATAAAAAAAGAAACCCCATTGTTAACATCACCATAATGTAGCTGGATTGTCGTGAGATGAAGTGTAGTTTATCAATCTGAATTGTTGTTGTGACAATCACAGTAAATTTTTGATGTCAACAGTTATCCACAGTCACTTCATATTTCAAGTGGTACCATTTTCTTTTTTATAAAAAATCCTTTTCAGAAATATCACAAGACAAAAGCTGTCATAGTGTCACTGTAATAGTCGTCTACAGTAAGTGTATCAGCTATAGCAGGTCACAATGACTCAGACTGGGATCTTAGGTTTAATCAAACTGGCAGAAAGGGGAAAAACCAAGTTGCATTTAGAAAATTTTGTTAATGCAGGATCATTGTAGAGCTGCAGGGCTTGAATAAAATTGTTCTGGCATTGAATCAACTACTGAATTAAATAAGGGAGAGTAGGAAGTTTATGACTGGAAATGCATCATATACCACAAAAGTAGAAGACAAAAGACTCTAATAAGGCCTTATGCATCTGTAATGTAGTCATATACTGTGGGAAAACTTTGAAATGCTAATTTTATGAATGAATTCAGTGCTACTGGATATTACTTTAAAGTTTAATTAGTATTGTTGCTGTTGGGAATAGCTTTTTGTTTTATTAATACATCATAACTCCAATGAGGTGATGCATGTCTGCTTATAAATCAAAAGTTCCGCTTGTTTAAGCCCAATTCGAGTCAAAATCACTCCTGTTCACCTTCAAGTCTCTGAGTCAGCCTGTGTGTGTCAGGTCCTTCTCATCACAGCTTGAACAACTGATCATTCCTGCTATAGACTGTCCATCTAATGAGGCCATTTTACTCAGCGGACCAGCACAGCAGAGACAGCACAGCATAAAAAGTTTTCTGTTATACAGTCATGAGTCTGTTTTATTGTGCTATTCACCAAGTCACATACATCACCTCCGCCACTATACTCTCATAGCAGATGAAAACACTGAATCTCTTGAAGAAAATCCATTTTCTCCTTTTCTCACAATTTAGTGACCAGGCTGGGTTTTTGCCAGTTTAGCCTCTGCCTTGGGGCACTCCAGTAGATCACATGCATTTTTGTGAAGATATAAATAACCGATAAATGAGAAAGCTGATAAATGATGGATAGTGAGGTTGGCATCCTCTTTTTATCACACCTCATTTCCTCAGTCACAACAGAGATAACACCTGGCTGCTCCTCCCACCTATTCTGCTGTATGATGGCCTGCACTGGCTCGATAGGACAGATTTGTTATTTCCTCCAAATAAATAGAATGGATAGATGAATAGGAGCAGTTGAGGAGTGCTGAAATGCACTGTGACATGATAAGGAAAACAAATTACAATAAAGCAAAACAAAAAAGAGTGAGCGAACAAGTCCATCTTTGTCATTAATTTGCCATCGTTTGACAGCCTGGCAGGTGCTTCAGTAAAAACACAACACACGTCACTCAAAATAAAACAGGAAAAAAAAATTCCAATTTGGAAACGTAAATTAGACTTCCGTCTTTCATTTTTATGTTTTATTGGCTTGCTTTATTTCAAAGGGGAAAGAAGAGTTGTATGTAGTCCAAACACACTTTCACAAACATTTCTCTGTGCAAGAGCACAATGTCGCAATTCGAAAGATTCTAAAAGTTTTTGTTATCATTGGATCTTGTTTTAAGTGGATTCTGTAAAGCCTTGGTTAATGTTCAATCTTTCTGATGGCCGTAGATCTTCACACGTTTTTTTTTTTTTTTTTTTTTATGAGCGGTGCATTTAGATGGCAATGCAGGTAGTGAAATTCAGACAAATTCAAGACATATTCAGCTAAATGTAGCAACAGCAACCAATTTCTTGTGTCAGAGCAAAATTAATTTTTTTTTTTTTTTTGGAACTGAATACACCTTCATGAGATAAGGACAACAGCATTGTTATTTTTCTTTGTTGTTGTGACAAGTTAAGTTGAGTTTTATGTTGAGACAAACAGACTAATTTTATTTTTAAAACTATTATAATCTTAAAACATGATTTGTTATTATTAACATGTAATAGTTTTATAATAATGAATTTATATGCTATTTAAATCCATATGAAGATGACTATATTATACTGTGTGTTTTTGGTCAAAGGTTTTGTCCAAATGGGGAATTGATCAAGTTGATGCACTCTAACAAATGAAAGATAAAATACGTTTTTTTTTTTAGCAATTTTCAAAATTAAAAAATAAATAAATAAAAAGTACCTACACCCCTATATTAATCATACTTTCAAATCTATCAAATTAGAATAAAGCACAGACTTTATGATGCAAAAATAAGTCCCCAAGACACCAACATTTCATCACAGGATCTGCTAGTAAGCCTTGCAACTGTTGGTGTCAAAGTACATTGACTTTGACACATGAAGTGATTGCATAAATTTGACCTGCATTAGAGGTGTCCCAGGACAAAGCATTTGCTGTCTAAAAAGAACATTAGAGCAAGACTAAATAAGCATATAGATAAAGACCAGGGATTTTGGTATAATGTGCTTTGGACTGATGAATCAAAGTTGTTTGGCCATAAAAACAGCAGACATGTTTGGCGCAGACCAACAACAGCTTTTCTGGAAATAAATCTCATAACAACTGTGAAGTTTAGTGGTTGAAATGTCTAGTCCTCTGGGACTGGATAGCTTGCATTCATTGTTTCATCTATGAAATCTGCATGATATCAAAGGACTGATGAATCAAAGTTGTTTGGCCATAATAACAGCAGACATGTTTGGCGCAGACCAACAACAGCTTTTCTGGAAAGAAATCTCATAACAACTGTGAAGTTTAGTGGTTGAAATGTCTAGTCCTCTGGGACTGGATAGCTTGCATTCATTGTTTCATCTATGAAATCTGCATGATATCAAAGAGTGCTTGAACATAAAGTAAAGCCAACTATTCAAAAGTTAAAATGAAAGTGAACCTTTCAACAAGATAATAAATTATTGCACGCTAAACAGAATAGAGAGCTATGGAATGGTGTCGTCAAAGCCTGGATTTGAATCCCACTGGGATGTTTTGGGGGTATTTGTATTGGGCAGTACTTGCAAGAAAACTCTCAAACATCTTTAAACTGAAAGAATGTTGCATGAAAGTAAGGTCAAACATTGTAGCAAGCACATGTCAGAGACAACAATCATGTACAATTATTCAAAACGCGTACAAGAAGTTATTTCTGCAAAAGGGTACAATATTACCTACTGAGGTCCAGAATGTACTTACTTCTTCCACAGAAGGAAAACTCATCATTGTCCTTGTGGTTTTGTTCAAGCATATCAAGTACATCATGTACGTTTTCGTTCTGTGACATGTACATAGTGATCACATCAGTTTGTGTATTTCATACTGCAGTAGGGAACCGTGACTCTTGAGCCTAGGCCCTCTCCCCCTACCCTTGTCGGGGGGAAAAAAACTACCAGCCTAGCTTACGGTGTCCTCTTCTAAAAGTCATCTTTAACAATTCCACCTCTGAAACAAGAGGCTATCCAGCCTTAAGGCGGTCACACACCGGACGACATGTGCAGCCCTGCACCGCGCCGCACCACGTCTTTAAAATTCCCACACATTGTTTTCCATGACTGTATGCACACCGGCGGCGCCACCAGCGCCGCCGGTGTTCTGTCCGCGGATCCCAGCTGCGACTCCGGGTGCTGTTCATATTCCTGCCGCGCCACAGAGTGCTTCAGCGCCACTCACATAATTTCGATGCATTCAGTGTGTGATACGTGTTGCACCAGGGCACCACTGTGCTTCTCGTCCGATGTGCGACCACAACAAAACAGCACAGCAAGAGTGACTGATATTACCAAAATAAAACAGCTAAATTTAAGTCAAATGCAAATCCTCATTACAAATATCTGCACTTCAGCGGGCAAAACGTACAGACACTCCCTCCCATCACACAAAACCAACAAATGTAATGTGTTTAAGACAACACATCATGACAGCGCTGACACAAAACAAATTAGCGACAGACACTTCATGACAAACAAGCAGTGTTTATAATAAATAATATTATTATTGGCTCAGCGGCCTAGTAAATGTCCTCACTTACGTTATTTGCGGCTTCCATCGTGACGTGAATAATAGCTAGTTAGTTTATCAGCGTATATATTTTTTTCCGAGAGATCCCCACAGCGGGCGGAACTTGTCATAAAGTTAGTGATAACAAGGCCTGCCCATTTAGAGGAAAGATATGATTGGTCAATTTTTCTGTAATTCGAAATTACTCCCCCATTGATTTACTATTGATTGGCCCTCTGTAATTTCATAGCTGGACCACGAATCACAGAGCCGCAAACGCTAGGCGGAAACATTGAAATATGGAGAAAATGGGCGGTGTTAATAAGTCCATTCACTGAATACGAAGATTTGAAGAGTTTTTTATTTATTTTTTTTTTCTCACTGAATACACAGATTTGAAGAGTTTTTTTTTTCACAGAAGTTGTATTTATTTTATTTAGATGATGTTTGTCAAATTATGAATTGCTTAAATAAAATTAGTAATAATTATTTTTTTATGAAAAATATTATATTTTAAAACATTTATTTAAAAATTGTAAATATTGTTTTTACAATACGTTAGGCCCTCTCTGAGGGCCCTGACGGTTCCCCACTGGTATACTGTTACTCTCTACTGCAATTGTAGCTGCTTCTGTGTTTTTCATCATTCAAACTTAATAATACCGCCTACGTCAAAAACGTTGCAACACCTTGAAATTGCAGAGGCTTCACAGAGCCCCTAAAATGAAAAGAAAACAGCATCAGAAATATGTTTTCATGACCACAGCAATATTTCCCAACTGAATAACTGAATAATAACCCACAAAAGAGGGTGACTCTATCGCCCCCTTGAGTACTGATGTTTGTTACTGCCACAATAATGCAAAAATGCTTAAGTATGTATAATGGGGCTGTGTGCTTACAATGCATTGGCCAAACATTTGTGCCTGCTTTGCGTACTTGTGTAGTGATCATAGAGTCTTGCCGTTGGCTGTTTTGTTCAGTGAAAGTGTTCTTCATTAATTCATCTTTGTGTCATGCTGCTGAGGAATGTTGATTTATGTAAAAACAGCAACTAAATGAGTCAAGTATCACTCATGCCATCTGTTGACCTTTACAACCCACAATTGCTGCTTCTTTCTCTCTATCACACAGACACAAACACACACACACACACACACACACACACACACACACCTTTACATGACTTTCAAATGTGTGGAGAGATTTTTCTGAGGGCTTTATTTTCGCTCAAAGCCAAGTAAATAGTGAAACTGAGTCATGCATTAAATTGGTTACAACGCCTTCTTCAATGCACGAGGGACTTGCATAAATACAGAGATGAGGCCACAGACACCAGCACTTCCTCAAAACATTTGGCACTAACTGTGTCTGAGGTGCATAACAAAAATTAGATCAAAATTAATTGTCCAGTCTTTGATTTAAAGGGCAAAGTAATGGAAAAACAATGAGTATAACCACACACATGGATAAAAACAGCCAGTTAATAAAAAAAAACACATTGTACTAAGTTGTTTCAAATGTTCTTTTCCCTTGATGGAATGAAGCAGCGACGTATATTTTGATTTCAATGCTGCAACAAAGACTATATGATGCCTTTAAAAGCAACAGGCGAACAAATGATGAACATTCAGTTAAATAGCAGCTTGTTTAGTGACAGTAGCCTATGTGAGCTCACAGCCAGACCCACATGAGCAGCAGATACGCTATGATGCTTTGTTTAGCTTGCTGTGTAGCGGGAGTGCAGCAGGTGCAAGTACTGAAAAGTGAACAGACATATGCACTGAATTAGGGATGGTAAAAGTGAGTGGGTCCAATATCATTGGTCTTAAACAGTGGGTGAGTCTTGCCCCACCCATATACAATGTTTCCAGTGCCCATGCATATACAACTGATCTTTTGACTATCAGCATGAAGTCTGGTCCACTTTGCACCTTATTCTAGACTGGGCGTGTTGCTTTAGACAAAAAGAGACCATATGACTAACATGTAAAGGGACCAACCAGAGTTTTTTCCTAAAAATGATGACACAGTACCACAGTAGTAGACCTATTGAAATTATTGATACGACAATTAGAAAAATTAGACATGTTGGTGGGTAACATTGTTTTAGACACTTCAGCATAATGCATGCATGGTTAAAATTGCCATATGTGAACAATAGACTGATTCTCACAGACATAAGCAAATTAGAGATTCGAACAGTAATGTGACTGTTGTGTTGTTCCATCAATTTTTCCCATCAAACATTGAGCTAGGAAGCCAAAAGTTTGTTTTCCTTATATTTAACTCTACAGACACATTCTTGGCACTGAAGATTTGAAAGGAAAATACAAGTTTGCACGGTAAAAAAACATTTTTGGATGGTAATTCTCTCAGTTCTCTCACCATTGGCAGGTGTATGCAGGAGATAAGTTAATTTTGGAACCTGGCTCATACTGTAGTTCCTGTTCTGTAAAACACGCCTATCATTAATGGATGCCCCCCTCCACTCCTCTATGGCTGTAGTTTGACATATTTTATAGGGTTTAATGTACCAGTTTATGTCTCAGCACTATTGAGTGTCCTGTTTGCCATGGCTAAAGAAACGCTTCCAAGATTTTTTACACACATATCTATGGAGGGCAGGATGTATACTGATATACTGACAAAGTGAAGAAGGTGTGAATGTCATGCTTTCACTGTGTATTATGGAACAAATTTGAAGTTAACTGAACTGAGCTGAATAATGGCATGATCAATAATGGTCGTATCATAATTGATTAGTTTCACAACATAAACAGTTATTTTTCTGTTTATTACTGTGATGCTACTTTGAAACAATCTGTATTTTTAAAGCACTATATAAATAAATGTCACGCAACATAAAAAATGCAGTTTAACCCTTAAATGCATACCTCAGGTCTTTAGTGACCCGGGACATCATTCTCTACCCTCTCCCTCCTTCATTTTTTAAAGTTAGACATCAACTTTCTTAGTATTCCTCAATCTATTCATTATAAACAATATAACAATAAAAAATAGTAAAATATAAAAGAATGCCTGTTTTCTGATTATTTTTTGTAAAAAGTGTATAGGGTTGCTACAGACCCGAGGTATGTAAATGTGTAAGTATTTTTTCCTGGCGACTATATTTACATATCTGATGACTAAATTTGTGCAATGCATCTTTTTTCCTCAAGGTGGCACTGTTTGATACACAATGATGACATGTTTCACTCATAATTACCGCAGGCATAGAACAAACGAATATCATAAGCAAAAATTGAACTGGTTTGAATGACTTTACTGCAGAGCAATTACTATACGCAATGAAATATAAATGTCACTGCCATTTGATGTTGGATGTGGTGAATAAGCTGCCAGAGATCAAAATATTGAATATGAAGTCATTGAAAACAATAGTTTTGAGAATATGGTTGAGATTGTGAATGTGAGACAGATGCTGAATATACTGTGGAAGTGCGCTCTGACGATGACAGCGATGGTAAAATCATCTGCTCAAATTGAACCCCATTTAAGTTTCAAAAGGAAACGAACTATGCTTTATTTTATTCTTCTGTAATTGTTCTTAAAATATCAAGATAATATTTTTGCTATTACAGCAGTTAGAGGTCCATCTGTGCTGGATATATAGGTCCGGGTCGCAAAAAACCCGAATATGTAATAATGATTGGTGTAAGGGAAACAGGTCAATTTAGCTCAAAGGGAATCATTTAAGATTTTAAAGGGAATTTGGACAGAATCACTGTTTTACGGCTGATCACTGAGACGGCCAGCGATTCATTGAACGAGCCGTATAACATCAACTCTGCAATGTATATTAATATCCAAAATATTGTCTGATTCGGTCTGATAACCTACATTGGCGAAAGGATTCAAGGGTTAAATAAGCAAGGTATGCTGATACTTTTTCAAACCATCAGTCGGGTATAGCAATGCTTCAGTAACCACCCACAATATTTAAAACATTTAAGCAACTATATAGTAACACCCTTGCATATAGTAGCAATGTGTTTTGCAACAGCAAGCACTGTATTTTCTTCAGATAATATACTGTAGTAGGGCACATTACTAGTGGTGGAAAGAGTACTAAGAAATTGTAACCCTCATCCGTCCCTCGGGTAATTTTGACCCAAAACTAATTTTTAAAGATTTTTTTAAAAATCGAGCGTTGATATTTATGGTATGAGACTTTGTTACATTTGTCACACTTGAACCGGGAATACATGAAAAAAAATTAGAGTGAATTCGAGCAGTTTAAGTGGGTGCTATAAAAAAAGTATCAAAAGTGTCATTTTGACCCGCCACTGGAAAAGAATGGAATTTACGAAAAAACTGCAGATTTTTTTTTATTTAATTTTGTTACACTTGAGCATGGAGCACACACAAAAAAAATTGATTCGATTCAAGGATTCTATGTGGGAGTAATAAAAAAAGTATTACACACACAAGTATTACATTCATTTTGACCCGGCCGTAGGAATGAATGGAATGTCAGAAAAAAACAGCATTTTTCATTTATTTGATATTTTTTTTGACTATACAAAATCTGACACAATCCAGAAAAGATGCATACCCAAACAAAGGGTTGAGATTGCAGAATGTCCTCAATGCCCAAAAACCTCACATATCCACACACACAGGCACACACACACAAACACACACATGGCACACACACTCCCATTGAAACACATTATAGCTTGTATGATGTTTCTGCTGGGAAATGACTGTCATTTTGAAAACATTTTTGTCTTAACACAGTTAAATTTGAGTGATGGGGTGGAGACCAATGAGTTTATATCATATTTATATTTTGTAATTTATCTTTTATATTTATTACATATTTTTTTTACAAAATATAGTTTTGTTAATGTTTTGACATATATCTGAAAACCTTGAGATATATCTGAAAGCTTAATGAAGCCTCAAGTTGGTGTAGTTTTAAACATTTCACTTGTTTGGCTCATTTAAGAATCTCCATAGGGTTCTATAGGCCCGTCTAGTGGCTGTAATCATAAAATGCAATTTTATGTATTTTTTCCCCACCAGATGGAATCAGAGACACTCAGTGACCTAGATCCTGATGGATGATCATGTTTGAAGTGTAAATATGCAGAAATTGTGTCTTTCTTTGTTGTTTTTTTTGGTGAAAAAATGTATAAAATATGCGAATTTTCATAAAAAATATCCAGAATTTAATGTGAATAAAATAAAAATCACCAAAAAATAATAAAAAACCCTACATAAAAAATTAGAAAAAGAAATATAAAAATGGACCAATATAAGCTTTCTGGACCAAAAATAAAATTATTCTCATTTTTGGCCTTCGGGTCATTTTGACCCACGAGGGACAATTTTGTTATAGGTTCGGGAGGGATGGATGATAAGTAAAAGTATTACTACTTAATGAATAATTTACTTGAGTACAAGTAAAAGTAGTGAAAAATAATATGACTCAAGTAAGAGTAAAAAAGTAGTTTGCTGGAAAACTACTCAAGTTACTGCATTACAAAGTACTTTAGTATTATTTGTTCTATTTTTACCCAAAATGAGACGATGTGAGCTCTATGAAGCAGGGTTAACCCTATCACTCATGTACTGTAATGTCTCTTTCACAAGTGAGACCCTTATATGGACAAATGCATCAGATATCACTACAGCTGAATAACATGCAGATAGAGATGCTTTGACTGATGAAACGTGGAAGACAATAAACACACAATTGCAATGCAACGTTATAACTGACATAGCTTGTATCACAGTATAAAATGTTATAAAAAATATTTTCTGTCTCACTGTGATAAGAAGCAACATGGAACCACAGAAGCTAACTGTTTCAAACATGACTGATGTTATATAGTGATTTTGGAGCAAAACATGACATTAGTCTCATAAATTGTCACGTTTGATGCTATGTTGAGCAAACATACTACCTATCCCTGTTGCCAGGAGCAACTGTTTTATAACTAATTTTGAAAAGTACATTCACATATAAGATTATGTGGTTGTTTTTAAGAAGGGCAAAAGCAAAGAAGGGTAAGTGAAGGTTTAAAAGAAAAGAAAGGATTTAAAACAGTGTGAATAGAAAGGTGCCAGTAAAAAATAATGTGGGGTATGAGTAAGGTTGGGCATTGTTTGAATTGTAATGATTCCAGTTCTTGTCAATTCCTAATTTTGATTCCAATAAGGTAAAAAAAATAATAAATAAATAAATCTTAGATATCATCTTATTGCAAAATATTTCATAGTTAGCTGAATACTATGAATGAAAATCAACAGGCTAAAGTACACTTTCACAAGGATGTGTGTGCAGCAGAGAAAACAGCCTGTGAGTCTTTTTGACTTGAATGGTTTAAAATCACATTGAAAGTGTAGTTTGATATAATAAGAAAGGTGGACTCCAGGGACATTTTCGGTAGGACAAAAAGAAAGAGCATTTTATTTAACATGTTAACACCTACCTAGGCTTGGTAATCCAAAATCTGTTCCAATTCTGGAATAGGATGCTTAAGGTCAGGAATCGTCTAGTTGTTATAAAATTAAAATTGTGATTCCTCTTATTGATTCCTTTGTGCGCATTTTAATATGACTTTAAACCATTCAAGCACAAGAAGACTCGTGCACTGTTTTCTGTACTGCACACATAGGGGCGTAGCCATCATTTCAGAAATGAGGCGGGCAGAAATGTCAAAAAAAAAGAACAAATTCTGACTTTTGACAGGCTTTATTTTTTCTTATGTCTTTTAATTGGCTAAGAAATCAAATACACTGCTGGATGATAACCAATCAGTTGTATTCTATAATATTTTTTTTCTGTGTTTTCCTAATGACAATTTTAGGATTGGCTTATACAAACACATAAGGCAGAATAGTTTCTATATTGTTATAAATGTTATGTCAATTACCACTGCATTATTCATATACTATATTTATTACCTGGAAATGACCTGAAATTAATTTTAGCTACAGCCATAGCTGGATGCCTTTGTCCATATTAGAGATTTACTGTACATCATAAGTTATGTTACTTCTACTGGGCCGTTTTGGACTTTCTGCGCGAGAGCGCCCTCCGCAGTGTTGCCAAGTCCGTGGTTTTCCCGTGGAATTGGGCTACTTTATCAATGTCGCCACGGGTTAAAGCGACCCAATAATGTGATATTTAGCCCCTGGAGTGCGAATTTTACCAGGGGATCCCCGCCAAAAACATATATTTTACCCCCGGAACGCGATTTTTAGCGGGGAGCCCCCCTCGAAATGCGATTGGGCTAGTTTTGGGCTATTTTTGAGTAGCAATTGGGTGGGTTTTGTTGTGAAAACCTGGCAACCCTGGCCCTCCGGCTTCGAGTATGAATGAAACATGCACTGCATGTTCATATCATCTCGTTTTGGATATGAATAAATCGTCTGGTCATACATAGGCTATTGAACGCCCCTCCCCCGCAGCTGAACTGGAAGTTTTGTTTGTTTTTTTACCCAAGTCAGACCTGTCTGTTATTGGCTGAAGCGCAGGGCTCCACCCCAGCAGTCTGAAAAGTGCCCGTCAAACGCCGGCTCGCAGGGCTCCACCCCAGCAGTTTGAAAAGTGCCCATCAAACGCCGGCTCGCTCTGTTTCTCCATCGGCGCTCCTTTGTCTATTTTTTTATTTTATTTTTTATTTTTTTGTACTTTGTACTTTTGGTGAAAAATAAATGTAGCGAAGTTGAATACTTTCGTTTTATTTTATTCAAGTAAAAGTAAAAGTACCACAATTTAATTATACTCAAGAAAGTAGAAAAAATAAAAAAATTTACTCAAGTACTCTAACGAAAGTATTTGTAATTAGTTACTGTCCACCTCTACACATTACATCATAAAGGAGAAATTAGGATTGGATAGCTAATCTTCAAAAGATTTGACATTATATTTAGGACGCACGCTGTTAGCTTAATGGTTTATTTGTGTCTGTGTGTGTGTGAGAGAGAGAGAGACAAGTGGTAATTTAGATAATGAGTAAAAAATGTTCATAGTTTTTCTTGACAGACCTCGTCATATGCTTATCAGTCCAGTGCAGAGGTGAAAGAGAATGGGTATTTTTGTCAGTATACGTGTGAGGGAATCTGGGTGTATGTGTAAGAGCAGATACCCATGAAAACGTGCAGGGTCAGCTAACTTTGCACAGCATGAGTGATGTGTTTCACTCCCTGCGGCGTTCTAGCTGAGTCCATGAAAACACATGAGCGACTGAGGTTCAGAGATAGCAGTGGGCGGCAAGGTCACGGGGTTTGCACTTTGTTGTTATTCAGGGCAGCTACGCTGTGGGCCTCATCCTATCGGTTCAAAATGACAAAACAGGCATTATTCCTGTGTGGAGCTTAGCACTGGACTGTGAATAATTGCCCAAACAAAATATTGATACTGACATGTTCAAAGTGTTTCTCTGGGGTCTAAAGTGTCACTTCAGGTCTGTTTTGACACAGGTGTTGGGCAGTTTGGATTCCCTGCAGTGATTTCAACAGGCTGAGCATCCAAGATATTATGACAGTGATGTAGCCGGCCTTTCTTTTAATGCCTGATATACTCATGGGATCTCTCTGTGTCTAGCTGGTGTAAATTACTGACAGTTTAGGCATGGTCCCAGAACTGCTTGATTAATCCTCATTCGTCATTTCAAGCTGGCTGTGAGAATCTCTGCACCTTGGCTGTGAAATATTAGCAGACAGGCCTTTGGCAGATGCAACACTAATGCTAATTCTTCACTAATTCTTCTGTGGTTCTTTGGACTCTGTAAGCAAAGAGCATCTCGGCTACGTATGTAACCCTCGTTCCCTGAAGGAGGGAACGGAGACGTCACGTCGGTGACCGACGCA
>NW_015538015.1:1043104-1043936 GCF_001515605.1 Sinocyclocheilus anshuiensis
AGACAGGTCCCAAGAGGGTATAGAGGAGGGCCGGGGAGGATTTAACCTTCTCGCCCCCCTAAGGAACCTGATGACCAGATCATGCTTCCCTACCGACTTCCCTTCCACGGTGTCATGGTTAGCAGCAATCGCAGCGACATAGACTTTAAGGGTGGAGGGAGACAGCCTTCGCTCCAACCCTTCCTGCAAAAAGGAAAGCACGACCCCGATTGGGCATCTCCGGGGGTCTTTCCACCGAGAAGAACACCACTCGACGAACAGGTTCCACTTCAAGGCGTAAGCGTGTTTTGTAGACGGTGCCGTCTACCTCTTGGGGTAGGTCACCAAGAACCTTCGAGTCCCGTCCAGGGACCAGACATGAAGTTTCCAGAGGTCTGGACGCGGGTGCAACAGGGTGCCCCGTCTCTTGCCGTGGCGTTGGGACGTGACGTCTCCGTTCCCTCCTTCAGGGAATGAGGGTTACATACATAACCGAGACGTTCCCTTTCAGTCGGTCACTCCGAGTCACGTCGGTGACCGACGAATTGGGATCCCTACCAAAGCGCCATGGATGCTGCCCCTTCCAGTGTACTGTGCGAGCCGCCTGCGCCCCTTTGTGGTGTAGGCCGTGGCTCGCAACAAGAAGACCAGTCACTGTTGTCACAGCACTACCCACTCAGTGAGATTGGATAACACTGGGAAAACGTACCCATTCCACTTGGAACAGGAACGTTGCGGAAGCCCCATTCTTCCCAAAGGAGGTTTCGGAAGCACTTATACATATGACATCCGTTTAGGTGCATATGGAAGATTAGAGGTGATTGTAACCCTCATGGAAATGGCAGAAGTCTGC
>NW_015538015.1:1044094-1044651 GCF_001515605.1 Sinocyclocheilus anshuiensis
GGAAACGCATACTTGCAAAGGCCCCGCGGCCAGCTGTGTGCCAGTGCGTCCGTGCCGAGTGTTCCCTCGGCCAGGGAGTAGAACAACTGGCAGTGAGAGGTTTCTGGAGAGGCAAACAGGTCTACCTGAGCGGCTCCGAAATGTCTCCAAAACAGCTGGACCATCTGGAGATGGAGTCTCCATTCTCCCGGGAGCATAGCTTGTGACAGCTCGTTGGCCATACGGTTGAGCAGACCCGGAATGTGAATGGCACGAAGTGACCTCAGAACATTCCGACTCCATTAGGCCTCTACATATGGAACCCAGCCCTCTACCGGTTCTCACGTATTCAGCGAGTGAGGGACTGGCGCCGGACGTTCCGCCACGTCTGGCTGCTGAGGAGACGGAGGAGCTCGACAGGGCCTACAGTACGGACACTCTGGAACAGTTTTAGCAAGCCGACACTAAACCGGGGCTTCTCAGTTCCTCTACCCATTTCAGGTGAGAACACAGGAGGCTCCACACGAAGGCTATAGAATCTAGCGAACGTGTTGGGGGTCGCCCAGCCCGCAGCTCTA
>NW_015538015.1:1044958-1051488 GCF_001515605.1 Sinocyclocheilus anshuiensis
CAACCCTGATCGGGCATCTCCGGGGGTCTTCTCGGTGAGAAGAACACCACTCGACGAACAGGTTCCACTTAATGATGTAAGCGTGTCTCGTAGACGGTGCTCTCGCCGAAGTGGGACTTGGCCATGAAGCCAGTGCTGCAGCGGTCTCATATGAAGCAGCCCCAGCGGCGTAACTGTCGCTGCAGCTGCCATATGCCCCAGGAGCCTCTGAAATAGTTTCAGTGGGACCGCTGTCTTGCCCTTGAATGAATTCAAGCAGTTCAGCACTGACCGCGCACGTTTCTCTGTGAGGCGTGCTGTCTGTTCGACCGAATCCAACTCCATACCGAGAAAAGATATCCTCTGCGTCGGGGAGAGTTTGCTCTTTACCAAGTTGACCCGAAGGCCCAACAGGCTGAGGTGTGAAAGTACCAAATACCTGTGTTCGCACAACTGATCCTGAGACTGAGCGAGTATGAGCCAATCGTCGAGAGCGGACCGAAGAGGGGTCTGAGTGTGCGGTGCAATGCTTACCTGGTTCCACAGTTTGGCAGATGTTGCATGAGTAGGGCCTTTGTTGACACTCTCGAACCGCCCGCTGCTGCCTGCTGCCGATGGAGGAGGATGAGTGTGGTCCGGTGCTGGTCCGTCCGCGACTCTCCGTGCCCTCCTGGGACCCAGAGACAGAGAAAACCGCTCTCTCGTCCTCCAACCCTTCCTGCAAAAAGGAAAGCACGACCCCGATTGGGCATCTCCGGGGGTCTTTCCACCGAGAAGAACACCACTCGACGAACAGGTTCCACTTCAAGGCGTAAGCGTAAGCTTCCTCCCTCTCTAGGTCACCCGTCCCGGGGCCTCTTGCTTGTTCGCTCACCGCCGGGTTTGACGGGGGCCTGGACGGGTGGGGCGGCCTGCCTACGCCCTGCTCCACGGCGCCGCTTGCTGGAGGCTGCTGTGGATGCGGCGCCGGAGCAGGGGCGGACTCAGGGGGCCGCCCTCGGCGACGAGCAGGCTGGGGCGCAGCGACCGGCGGACGGGGGGAGGCAGCAGCTGCCTGACCCGCCTCAGTCTGCTTCTGTGAAGAGGCCGGTCTGGGACACGGGCATTAAGGAACCGAACTTTGTCGGCATCCCTCATATCAACCAGACACAGCCAGAAATGGCGCTCCTGGACCACAAGTGTGGACATCGCAGGACCCAGAGAACTCGCGGTGACCTTCGTCGCTCGGAGTGCAAGGTCAGTAGCGGTTCAGAGCTCTTTCAGAACTTCCGGATCATGACCACCATCGTGCAGGTCCCTCAGTGCCTTGGCCGGATGAACCTGCAGTAACGCCGTAGCGTGTAAGGCGGAGGCAGCTTCTCCACAGGCTGTATAAGCATCGCCGTACAGGCCAGACGAGTACCTACAGAGCCGGGAGGGGAGGCACGGTTCGCCCTGCCGGGTGGAGGCGGTATTAGGACACAATTGCATCGCAACCGACCGCTCCACTGGGGGTACCCTTGTATACCCCCTAGCTGCACCACTGCCGAGGGTGGTGAGGGAGGAGGAAACAGCAGGTCGGTTTCTGGAAGTAAAAGTTGCTGTCCATGACCTGGTGAGCTCCTCATGCACCTCCGGGAAGAAAGGCACTGAGGCGATCCACCCCGAGAAACCAATTGTCCAACCTCGAGGGCCCGGGACATGGTGGAGGTTTCCACTTGAGCCCTACCCTCTGGGCGGCCCGGGAAAGCATAGCCGACATCTCTGGATCCAATTCAGGCCTTGCCACCGTCCCGCAGGGCGGCAGCGCAGCTGAATCTTCCTCTCCAGAGAGCTCTCCCTCCAATGCAGTGATCGACATCCAGTCGTCGGGAGGAGCACCGAAGGATACCGCTGGTACGCTCTTTAAAGAGGGCCCAGCGTGTTCCTTTGGCGGCTCAATTGGTTGCGAAGCGCTAGAGGAGCGATGGGCCCCCGAGGGGTGATTCCCTGAGGGGTTTGCCACCACTGTAACCCTAAGACCGCCCGTGCTACTGCCCGAAGTAGTCCACGCCTGGCTACCGCCAGGACGAACACTAGATCCCCTGGAGGAAACGGAGCCTGTCCCGCAGCTCCGAGATGGTCATCTTCCCGCAATGGGGACATGACTCACCCGCGAACGCCACCTCAGCGTGTTTAATGCCTAGACACGTGAGGCAGCGACCGTGACCATCACCCGGCACCAGGTAACGACCGCATCCAGAAACGCACGGGTGAAACGGTATCTTTAAAAAGACGATCCGTCGTCTTTACAAAGACGCACCCGCTTATTGTACTCTTTTATAGAAAGTGGTGAGGGAGGAGGAACCAGCAGGTCGGTTTCTGGCAGTAAAAGGTGCCGTCCATGACCTGGTGAGCTCCTCATGTACCTCTGGGAAGAAAGGCACCGGCGCGATCCACCCCGAGAAACCAATTGTCCAACCTCGAGGGCCCGGGACATGGTGGAGGTTTCCACTTGAGCCCTACCCTCTGGGCGGCCCGGGAAAGCATAGCCGACATCTCTGGATCCAATTCAGGCCTTGCCACCATCCCGGAGGGTGGCAGCGCAGCCAAAACTTCCTCTCCAGAGAGCTCTCTCTTTGATGCAGTGATCGACATCCGGTCGTCGGGAGGAGCACCGAAGGATACCGCTGGTACGCTCTTTGAAGAGGGCCCAGCGCGTTCCTTTGGAGGCCCAACTGGTTGTGAAGCGCTAGAGGAGCGATGGTCCCCCGAGGTTTGGTTCCCTGAGGGGTTTGCCACCACTGTAACCCTCAGACCGCCCGTGCTACTGCCCGAAGTAGTCCACGCCTGGCTACCGCCAGGACGAACACTAGATCCCCTGGAGGAAACGGAGCCTGTCCCGCAGCTCCGAGATGGTCATCTTCCCGCAATGGGGACATGACTCACCCGCGAACGCCACCTCAGCGTGTTTAATGCCTAGACACGTGAGGCAGCGACCGTGACCATCACCCGGCACCAGGTAACGACCGCATCCAGAAACGCACGGGTGAAACGGTATCTTTAAAAAGACGATCCGTCGTCTTTACAAAGACGCACCCGCTTATTGTACTCTTTTATAGAAATTGGCTCTTTTAGGGAAATGCTCTTTTACGTACTGAGACGCACAGGGGAAACGGCCGTTTGCAGCACAACAGGGGGTAGTGCAGCCTGAAGTGCGCAACCCACGCCAACACAATAAGCTCCCGAGAGCGCTCTAGACTCGTCACACACGAAGCAGTTTGGTAGGAGCAGAACGATGTTGTCGCTCGGCTCCTCAGCGAAAAGCTGGTATGCGTTGCACCGGCTGCCTTTTTATGCTCACGCTGTGATCAGCGGCAGCTGGATGCAATCATCGCATGCCAATGTGCTAAACTCGAAGTGGATTGGTCTCTCTAAGTGAGATCGAGATCCCCTGGTCAACGACGTGACTCGGAGTGACCGACTGAAAGGGAACAAGGATTGCTGTGCTACAAGCTACAAATTCTCCAAAAGCAGATTTACATTACTTACATTTGAACATGCACAAAAAAAAAGAAAAAAAGAAAGATTATTGGTTAATGCACCTGTTGAGCTGTGGTATATTTGGAGTCTGACCTGCAACACTGAAACATGTAGATTGATGAAAATAGATTAAACAGCACTTGCTGTTTAAAAAAGATTGATTTATCAATGTAATTTCAGAAACTAAATGAATGTGCAAATGAATATCAGATATAAGCAGATATTAATTTGATTTACATGTGCACAATGGAGACTTTGAGACGACGGAGTACAGTATGTAGAAGTGCCCATTGCTGGCACACATACTATAATAAGAAAATAGCCATTGTTTTGTTAAAATAATTGAAGTTATATTCAAACGTGCAGCTGATGTGCACTGATGTGATTATCGTCTTCTGCTCTGCAATCATTCTCAAAATAATATATCAATATCATATAATCATATAAATGGGAATATTAGAGAATGGCAGAAGCTATTTGCACTAAGCGTCAAATGCTATTTACACTAAGTGCAAAGAGCAATCAGATGCTTTTTACACAGTGCAAATGGTGGCAGATAATGTTTGCACCTCAGTGTATTGTACTATAAATCTGTATGCAATTGTAACAACATATTGAGGGTAAATTATTATATTTATTAAAATCATTCAATGGATACCACCTAATTGGGACAATAAAGCTCTCCCTACACCTACCCCTAACCCTAACAGATAAAGACTTTATTCCTACTATTAAATATCTCTTAGGAACTTTATTTCCACTTTTCAAATATTTTCTTCATTTTTATTAAAATAAATGCCTTTCTGATCAGATATGTTATGAGAAAAGGGCAGCCTGGTCTCATAAAAATATGTACCTCTGGGTACTTTTCTGCAACACCGTTTTTACGTACCTTACTGCAAGTTTTGCTGCAGTTTCAAAGAGAAATGTCCACTGAGTGGCGCTAAACGTGGGTTCAATACGTGAACCCTGGCACGTTTTTATTACGTTGATATAGGTAAGTATTCCTGTGTTTTTATTACGTTGCTTCAGGTATGTATTGCGGCGATTCAGAATTCAAATATCCGGGGGCTGTCGCTAAAAGTTAATGCTCTATCCTGCTGGAAATATGCCCTACACCAAACCCAACCCTAAACCTTCCCGATAGTGTTAACAAATGCAAAACTGATATAAAAACACATTTTTTGATGCAACCGTGCCATTTTAACTTACTTATGAGCAGATTTGAACTGTTTTGTCGAACCGTAGTTACACGGGATTCGAAATGGAGGTCCTCACCTCTCAAGTACATCTCCGTACTCCGTGAGCTACCGAACAAACCTACCGCCTATGAAAACCCATAGATATGAAGCTGGATATGTGCGATGCTAACGTTCAAAAACATCAGTTTTCAAATCTCCCAGCATATTAAAATAGTTTTGAAGTCATAACATGATATTCTTCAAGTAATTGTGGCTGCCTTTTTATGCTCACGCTGTGATCAGCGGCAGCTGGATGCAATCATCGCATGCCAATGTGCATTGGCTCGTTTAGTTTACACTCGAAGTGGACTGGTCTCTCTAAGCGAGATCCCCAATTCGTTGGTCAACGACGTGACTCGGAGTGACCGACTGAAAGGGAACAAGGATTGCTGTGCTACAAACCTTCTGTTCTCCAAAAGCAGATTTACATTACTTACATTTGAACATGCACAAAAAAAAAGAAAAAAAGAAAGATTATTGGTTAATGCACCTGTTGAGCTGTGGTATATTTGGAGTCTGACCTGCAACACTGAAACATGTAGATTGATGAAAATAGATTAAACAGCACTTGCTGTTTAAAAAAGATTGATTTATCAATGTAATTTCAGAAACTAAATGAATGTGCAAATGAATATCAGATATAAGCAGATATTAATTTGATTTACATGTGCACAATGGAGACTTTGAGACGACGGAGTACAGTATGTAGAAGTGCCCATTGCTGGCACACATACTATAATAAGAAAATAGCCATTGTTTTGTTAAAATAATTGAAGTTATATTCAAACGTGCAGCTGATGTGCACTGATGTGATTATCGTCTTCTGCTCTGCAATCATTCTCAAAATAATATATCAATATCATATAATCATATAAATGGGAATATTAGAGAATGGCAGAAGCTATTTGCACTAAGCGTCAAATGCTATTTACACTAAGTGCAAAGAGCAATCAGATGCTTTTTACACAGTGCAAATGGTGGCAGATAATGTTTGCACCTCAGTGTATTGTACTATAAATCTGTATGCAATTGTAACAACATATTGAGGGTAAATTATTATATTTATTAAAATCATTCAATGGATACCACCTAATTGGGACAATAAAGCTCTCCCTACACCTACCCCTAACCCTAACAGATAAAGACTTTATTCCTACTATTAAATATCTCTTAGGAACTTTATTTCCACTTTTCAAATATTTTCTTCATTTTTATTAAAATAAATGCCTTTCTGATCAGATATGTTATGAGAAAAGGGCAGCCTGGTCTCATAAAAATATGTACCTCTGGGTACTTTTCTGCAACACCGTTTTTACGTACCTTACTGCAAGTTTTGCTGCAGTTTCAAAGAGAAATGTCCACTGAGTGGCGCTAAACGTGGGTTCAATACGTGAACCCTGGCACGTTTTTATTACGTTGATATAGGTAAGTATTCCTGTGTTTTTATTACGTTGCTTCAGGTATGTATTGCGGCGATTCAGAATTCAAATATCCGGGGGCTGTCGCTAAAAGTTAATGCTCTATCCTGCTGGAAATATGCCCTACACCAAACCCAACCCTAAACCTTCCCGATAGTGTTAACAAATGCAAAACCGAAATAAAAACGCATCTGTTGATGCAACTGTGCCATTTGAACTTACTTATATGCAGATTTGGAATGTTTTGTCAAACCGTAGTTACATGGGATTCAAACCAGAACTCCTCACCTCCCAAGTACGTCTCCATACTCAGTGAGCTACTGAACAAACCTACCGGCTATGAAAACCCATAGATATGAAGCTGGATATGTGTGATGCTAACATTCAAAAA
>NW_015538015.1:1051993-1060825 GCF_001515605.1 Sinocyclocheilus anshuiensis
AATTGTTTTGAAGTCATAACATAATATTCTTCAAGTAATTGTGTGAAAATTACGCTTTATTAATCGAAACTCTGTAAATTTGTGTGAAAGGGAATAAAAGGTGTCTCTAGTGTTCATTTCTTTTGGAAACTGCAGTGATATGTACTTATTGGTACATATTTCGCGTCTCGCGAAAAAGTGCCCCCAGGTATGTTTTTGCCATGAGACCAGTTAGGAAAAGGGAGAAAAATAAGTTTGTGGATTCGAACTCGGGTCGATCGGGTCAAAAGTTACCGCTACCTGCCTTACTGTCCACACCACTGCACCTATTAATTAGATGCGTTTCTTTTGTAATTTTGTCTAAACCAACCAGACATTGATGGATGGAGTTAGTATAAATATTTTTTTCCAACAAGGGGGGCTATTTGCACTATTTGCAGTGTAAATCAGTGGTTCCCAAACTTTTTCAGCCGGGCCTCCTTTTTGTAGAGAAAAATATTTTCAAGCACCCCCACCCCCCCCTTTTTTTTGGAAAGTCTCTTATGCTCACCAAGGCTACATTTATTTATTAAAAATACAGTAAACACTGTAATATTGTGAAATATTCTCATTGTAAATATATATTAGAATGTTTTAACATATAGGCTACTGTATTCCTAAGATCAAAGCTGAATTTTCAGTATCAATACTCCAGTCTTCAGTGTCACATGATCCTCCAGAAATCATTCTAATATACTGATTTGCTGCTCAGTAACCATTTCTGATTATTTTATACACCTAGCAGTCTGTTACTGATACAACCACAACTGCTACAACTGATAACGGAGCGCTCAAGCAGGTACTGAGTCATATTGATTAAATTTGTAAAATTAATATTTTGCGTTCAATTATTTTCTTATCAGGCAAGTGGCCGCATGATAGGCAGGGGAAATTACGCGGTGTAGTCTTTATCACCCTGCAGAGGTTTCTTTTGCAAAATAATCTGCTGACTGTACACTATCCCTCAGCCTTGCCACGCCCCCCTTGTCATAGCTGTTGATGTACCATAGAGCAAAACAATTAACAGTGAAAGTAACAAAAACTTGTAAAAAAACATTTTAATGGGCATAATTAAGTGTGAAAATAACCGAAGTAGATATACAGTCAAACCAAAAATTATTCAGAGACCAGATATAATTTTTTATATTTTTTACTAGTGGGTGCAGGACACTATAGTTAATTTATGTAAGTGAGGATAGCAAAATAAAGTAAACTGTGACAAATTATACCCAACAATTCTTCATACAGTGGACTACCAGTAAAACTGATACAAATTTGTGACCAAAAATTATTCAGACCGAGTCTGGGAAATAAATTGAAGTTCAGGTTTGCATGAACCTGGATGACAGCATGCCCAGGAGACTACAGGCTGTCATTAAGGCTAAGGGTTGCCCGACTAAGTATTGATAGTTGTGTAAATACTGTCATACTAACAGCTGTCTGAATAATTTTTGGTTGATTGTAATCCATTACATACCTTTTTATCAAAGTTATCTAACATTATCAAGCTGAATTTGTTCTGACACAGTTTAACTCTTGAGTTCTTGTCATATTGTATTACCATTTTCTAAACTATAGCGAATAAACTGATAATGTGAGAAATGTTGAAGGTGTCTGAATAAATTTTGGTTTGACTGTATCTATTTGATAAATGAAGCTAACAAGATAATATTGGTTTCTGTACCCAATATTTCAAAAAATGTACAAATGCAATAAAAATATCGGTATCGGTACTCGGTACTCTGTATCGGCAAGTACCAAAAATAAAACTATCGGTATTGGGTGAGTACTGGAAAAAGTGGTATCGGTGCATCCCTTGTTTAAATGTAATCATATTACACAATATGCAAATTATTTAATTGAATTAATCACAATTAATCACATAAGAATTTCATGAGACCCCCCAAATGAAGATAAATGAAAGATATTACATTACATTATATTATTAAATTAGTCAACAGTCTGCTTCCATCATCAAATTAAACCTAAAAAGTAGTCATAAAACACTTGGGTGAGAAGGTAAATGTATTTGTTTAGACATAGAAACTTCAAGAATTTTAAATGATAAATAAATACAGTAAATAAATAATCCCAGAATTGAATGTCTCTACAGTATGAAACTGCATTACAAATGAAGCTTGCTAAAATAGTACACTGCTCTATATTTATGGCCATGACAGTACAGCATGTCACTGTTTTCTGGAAATACAGTAAAATAATGAAAGAAATTACAGAGATAAAAGATGTTGTGAAAAACTTTTAAAAAAGGTGTCATGTAACCCCGCATTCTGTTCCATGCTTGAATATCCCTGGTATTTAGTGAGCTGCTTGGTTGACATTTGGTATTACCATGCGCAAAAGCCTCCTTTAAATAAGGGTGAGAACCTATTTGCATATATAGCTTGTTGTGCAGTTATTATTAGTATCCCACAATATACCTATAAATCACACACAATTTGTTAGATTGATTCAGTAAATTAGTACCCTTCATTTGGGACCTTAGTAAATCAGGCTATATCTCTCTAAAAAAAAAACATGTTGTTTTTCCTTATAATTGGTGGTGTGTAAGCTATATATACACATATGAGGAGGAAGGCTGAGATAAACACATGCCTCATTAGGGCTGTCCATGTTTCAGAGGGACTGGCAACTAGATGTCACATTTCCCTTCAGCATATTGTTCCAAAAGAGCCTGTTCTGCCTGCTGGTATTAAATTAGGAGCACATTAAATTGAGAATAGTCATCATTTGGAGATGAAATGTTGACCTAGCCTGGAGCTAAAGGGACAGCAATGAGGAACAGGAGACCTTCAGTGTGCATTTAAGTTTCATTGACATGCAAGATTAAGTACTTTGCCAACTCTGAGCAAGGCTCGAAACAGCATGAGATAAAGCCAGGGCTGTGAGGGTTACCTGCACAGCTATCTCGTACCAGCTGGCATCAGTTACATGAGCACACAGCTGGTGTCAGAGGGCATTCGACAGATTTCCAGGAACACTTATCACATTATCGCTAATTATGTCAATCAGCTCTACAGCCACAGACAGAAACTGAATGATTGCATCAAGAATAGCATTCGTGCATGTGGAAATAATTATGTCTCAGTGGATTTCCATTTTGTTTCTACTTAATAACCCAAGTGTGCTGTAATAGTTGCACAGATAACTGTAGCAGGTTCTCCTGCATCTGTGATTGCACAATGTTGACTTTTATGAATGCAGACGGAATATGCAGTATATGGAATCTCTATTAGTGCATGTCCTCAGAGAAAACAAAGATGTCACTTCGGGCTAAATATACTGATCTCACCTTTATTTATTTTTGTTATATGTAATTAATTAACTACGATTTATACAGATTCTTAAGTCACATGTGCTTTTGCTATATACATACATTATATATATATATATATATATATATATATATGCATAATTAAGATTGCATATTATGCATTCATAATTATTTGAATGCATAATTCATAAATGTTATCCATTGTCTTTCTAAACACTCTGACACTCAGTGAAGCATGGCATTTAACAGAAAAGTAAAATGTATATCAATGCTATGCTTTTATAGATTTTAGGTTTATCTGTAATTTAATATTTTCTGCTACATGCAGAATCTATTTTGTTGCTTGTCATACTTCAAATTAGATGAACTCTGACCTCCGAATGTAGTGAGAATACATTTGAACTATACAGAGTCTATACATCACAGGTGGACTTTTTGAGCAAATTCATAACATTGGTTGAGACAATGCTGCTGTTTTGTGGTCGTTCAAAAGCTCCGGAGGCTCACAGTGTTATGCTTTTCATAGAAATCAATCGCTTACTGAAAGTTGTCTCTGCATATTAAGCTGAGAAAGGAGAATATTTTAGCATCCAAATCCAACAAATACGTTTTTTAAATGAATTAAACACTGCTGTAATGAAACATCCTAACTGCATTCATTCTCACAGTGCACTCTTTGTTTTACACAAGGCCTTTGGAAAATAAATCACTGCACTGTCAAAGGAAATAGAAAATAGTTGGTGTCCTCTTATCTCTGGTGGATAAATAAGTCTTGGTCGTAAGTCACATTTGCTGAAAAGGCTGACACGATATCTGCAGATAACTGGAAAACCTTCTTTTTCTGCAACATGCAATGCATAGCAACAGCAACAGTCTGACCGATCGCTTAGCTCATTCCCTGTATGGCATGAAGAGCGGCTGCTGGCAAGAGTTCAGCCTTCCCAGGTGGCAAATAGAGGGTAATTGGTCCTGCCGGCTCTATTTTTAGGTGAGTGCAAAGAGATACATTAATCAGACCACAATCATTTCGAGAGGAAGTGTTTATGTTATTATGCATTAGACTGGAATCCATTAGTTGAATCTAATCACATATTTTTTTCCACATTGTTCTTAAACAATGAAAAAAAAAAAAATATATATATATACTATGTCCTTGTAATAGTGTGACTAAACAAGAGCTGATTGCAATCACATTGTCAATTAAAGTGCATAATCACCATATTTAATTGTTTTGTAGAGCCACAAGTGTTTTGTCATAAGTTTCAGCTACATCAACTGCAGTCTTTTTCATATTGCATACAAAAATGGATTTGACAAATTTACAAGGTTCATGGCATCAGATGTTGTTTTGTTTGAGCCAGTTGGTAGGGATGCCATTTTTGTTTGGCTGAAAGAGAAAATATGCCAGACAATGTGGTTAAAAATGTGAACAGAATCCATTACTTTCAAAAGATAAGAGAATCATTGACTTAAACTAAATGTGCACATTAAATTTAATTATATTTAATAATAATAAAAAGAAGTGTGCTGATAATGCCTTGTAAAGCAGCTCAGTAACTATTGGAAAAGAGCTCTACAAAGTTCTATCATTAAAGACATGAAAGAAAAGTGCGTATTTTGCATGTTTTTTTCAAAAACTAGTTTTAATGCACGACACTGCCTTACCACATACCTTCAAAGCCAACATTTCTGTGTACAGCTACCTGAGGTCAACTTCATCACGAGCCCTTCATATAAAACATGCTACTTAGGCAATGTATTGTAGCATACATTTACCAAACATAAAAGAGGTTAAATAGGGGGTCTCATGAAACCAGACTGATAGGTCACAAAGTTGACTTTGTGTCAAAAGTGGATTCCGTTTTGCAAGGGAAGGAGAAATCCATGTCACCCTCATTAGCGGTCACATGCATTATTTATGAGCACCCATTGTATGCAGAAGCTAGATTAGTCTCTGTCTGACATTTTGAGTCGACTTCAGATATCATCAATATTAATAAATGCTTGTAAATGACATCATGGTCCATGTGGTCTCACTTATAAGGAGTTTGTGTAGGCACTTGACTCAGTCAAGTGTTTTTATATTGACTTGACTCCAAAAACTATTTAATAATGCAGGAAGAACATTGACTATTGAGTAGCATTGACTATCATTGTGTCATATAAGGATAGATTTATTCAGCACATGTCAGAAATGCATAATTGTTTCCATGATAAATCATACTCACTCATCAGACTCACCCATGCTGAGTGCTCTCAGTCTGTTATTTTCTGTACGTATTATACTTAATCTTTGAAAATGTGTTCCTTTCTGTTCAAATGTCACTTTTAAGCACATTTGAAACTGTTTTATTAGCTATAATTAGCACCATAGGTTCTGTTTTCTTTTCATACGCTGTGTTCAGTGGAGAAAATTTTGTTCAACAGAAGTAGTTCATGGTAAATATATGTGATTACAGTGTTTGTTGGAGGCTTTGTGAAAGTCTCCCTCATATACAGTATAAGATCTTGCCGTGAGAGGAAGCATTTGCGATGAAATATTGAGAAACGGCTAGCAAGTGAAAGCATTTGCAGAGAGGTTTATGAGCAAAAGAGTCAAATGCTTGACCTGAAGTGAAAATTGCACTTTTCTATTTATACTATGATACAGTAATTTAAGATACAATTCATACGCTGTAAAAATTGTAACTTGCAAAAGTCTATTCAGACTTTTTTTGTGAGAATTATATAACAGTATGTTTCTAAAAAGCTGTTTTGTTGACCTTACATACTTAAGTATTTGTTCAAAATATTTCCAAATGTTGTTCCAAAATTCTAGATTGATTCATCTGAACAAACAATTTTACATTAAACCATGTTGTACAAGTGGCAGTAGCTCTCATATGGTTCAGAGTTCATATTTTTACTGAATTAGCATCTGTTGATCATCACCGTGATTGAGATTTGTGTGTTGAGATATTTGTGCATCTCATTGCAGCTGTTGGATTTTATATATTTGTCTATCAGGGTAATATGTTTGCCTCTAATCTTAAAAGACAAACAATGCCTATATCATGTATTGAGCTCAGAAAATCAAATGTGAATGTAAAAGAATGAGGCTGATTGCATTGCTAAATGCTAAACAATCTTTACTTGACAATTATTTTTTTAATAGACTACCTGTTACTCATGAACAAAAATAGTTATTTATTTATTTAACACAGTTGAATTGTTAAAAAAAAAAAAAAAAAGTAAAATGAGAATCTTTTATCCAGTTAATTTCTGCAATTTTATTTAACAGTTAATTACATATAACACTGCCAGTGATTTGCTGCAAAAAAAGTACAACTTGGTATGTGACCACAAATAGGAGTGCAGACAGTGATCCTAACACATTTGGATACAGAAGTCAAGTACGAAAGCCTACAACAGCAACCAGCTGCAAAGAGACTTGCTGACCTCCAGTGATTCAGTCGTTGTCAGTGTGAACTACTTAACTCCTACATACCAAGGGAAATTGTAGTGTGCCTGGTTCTTCTGTGAGATGGCTTTCTCAAAATAATTTTAGTATATCTGTATATGTGCTTTGATTCAGATACAAATGCATTTTAATAGTCTTTTTCAGGTCGATTTTTTTGGATTTCCTTCTATGCAGCCATATGGCATGACAGTGACTTTGAAGTTGGTCTTTGCTCAACTTGCATCCTCCAAATCACTCTCCCCGAGAAAGTAATGTTCTGCTTTGATGGAGTTCACAAACAGTGTGGAGATGAAACTTTCAGTTCTCAGTGCACATGCTACACTCTGAAGAAATGACACTTATAAGTATAGACTAATGTTTGCCTCAGGGCAGCAATTGAATCTGTCATAGACTTCTAAGAATTTAAATGATGAACCCTGCCATTGAGTTTTTCTTGTAGTATAGCCACACATTGTGTGTTCGAAATAGCACACACCCATTCTGCACACACACGAGAGGAAAGTAATATACAATATACATACTGTACACATTATACTCATCTTCTATAGAATACCTGAATGACCCACTGCAATAGTTTTCACTAAACTGGTGGAAACTGAATGAAATACCAAATATAAAACAGTCAATTTGCTATTTGCGGTGGAAGCCTATTAAAGACTTTGTTTTGATTAATAAATACTGTGACATATGGATTACTTATTGTTTGTTAATATTAGTTAAAGCATTAAATAATATTACCTAATAAGACCATATTGTAAAGTATAAAGTAAGCTTGCCACCTTTCGTATCATTCTTGTAGCAAGAATATTTTAGTTTTGAGTATTGCAGCCTAAAATTTTTAGTTACACACTACGCACTGCACATTTCCTTTTTGAAATAATATTATTCAGCATACAGTATGTATAGTATGTACTTATGACATTTTGAAAACATTAAATAGAACAACTTCTAAACTTCTAAACATCCAGTGCTCTCAGTGACATCTCAGTCATGGCCATTGCCCCTCAGTGTTTCAGCGTGTCTAAGCCCCAGTCCTCTACAGCAGTCTTTACAGCAATTCCATCTTTCCCCTGAGCTGCAGACACTGGCAGTGGTTACGGATGACAATCCATAGGTCTATAATGGCCCATTAAGGGCAGCATTGTTGGGGACTGTGGAGAACACAGAGTAGACCTCAGGGGATCGAGACCAGCTATTACTGATCACCAGCCCCCACACAAGCCCATTTATCACTGTTCTTGACTACATATCTCTGAGCTACAATGTTTAACTAGATCTGCCTTTCTCAAGTTTGTCTGAAAGTAAAGGAGACTTTTGAAGAATCTTTACATAAAACAACAATGCATTTTACATACAACAACAATTTGTAAGCTCCAAAAAGTAATCTGTTTATGGCCCAGTGATAGTTATGTTTTAGTGTGGAGGTAGAGGTGGACCTTCATGCTTTTCTTAAAAGTCTCATTGTATGATTTCATACAAAATTGCCACCTCATAAAATAGTTGCATTTTCCCATGAGACTGGTTTGGATAATCTTCCCTACAACCAAAGCTCATACGTGCCCTACGTTGCATGGACTAGGAGAAAAAAATAAAAAATAAAATAAATATATATATATATATATATGAAGAGTTCATTTGCAAAAACCGATAAACGCCACTTAAAAAAAAATGTATAACATATAGCGCGATCTGAACCCTAAACATGTTTTGTCAAAAAAGCCGGTTTTGTCCACTTTCAAGGCATCGCGAGTTCACGTTTTACTGCAGAAGCCGACAAGCTCCCTTGTTGTTTTCGAGCAGAAGCCGATAAGTCAATTTTAGCAAATCAGCACAGTGTATTCAGGTCAGGTGACAAGGCTACTTTCACTTTGAAAAGACCTGCTAGCTGAGAGGAGTTTCGTCAAAGCTGACTAAAAGTGATCGAGGATGGATAATTTCGACGAACTTGATGAACCTGTGGTATCTTCTTCAGGGCGAAAAAGGAAAATAAAATCTGAAATGTTTTCACGGAACCTTGCAAAAGCAGCGCGTTACAATGGTGAGGGAAAAGCTCCGTGTATTG
>NW_015538015.1:1062565-1076810 GCF_001515605.1 Sinocyclocheilus anshuiensis
GTCAAAGCTGACTAAAAGTGATCGAGGATGGATAATTTCGACGAACTTGATGAACCTGTGATATCTTCTTCAGGGTGAAAAAGGAAAATAAAAGCTGAAACGTTTTCACGGAACCTTGAAAAGGCAGCACGTTACAATGGTGAGGGAAAAGCTCACATCCATACAGTTTATGATCACAACAATATCAACGTTTGTCAGGCATCTACATTGTCATCTGAGGAGATTACAAAGATTAACCGAGTGTTTTTTTGTTTTTTTTACTCTAAAACATAAAATGTGGAGTTATCTGCTTTTGCCAAAAAAATGACTGTTGGAGTTATCTACTTTTGCTATGAAACAAACTTTTAATATGTTAAAAAAACATACTTTCAATAACTTTAATTTTGTAAATTACCTGTATTGAAGTTATTACTTAATCAAAACAACCCAACTGCAGTTTGATTTATATTACTTGGAATGCGCAATAAAAAAAATGTGATAGCTGAAAAAAATTTATATATATGTATATATATATATATATATAAACAATCCATATATAAAGAGATAAACAAAAGAGTGACTTGGGAAACTTGTGTCTCAGACAGTCCTTAATTTTTTAATTTTTTTAACAGTGATGAACAGTAATTAATTATCGGGACAAATGTCATATATTATATGTCAAGTCTGACGCAACATCTAAAGGCAGCATATCTGATTGAATAATTCAGTTTTGGTCAGTTAACTATTTCTGACGGTTAGATGCTCTGAGAGAAATAAATAATATTTAGTTCCATACACCTGTTTAATTGATGTTTAAATAGAAAGTTATAGAAGGAATTAAATTCAAATGGATGAGTGAAACTATATACAGTTATTGTGGATGATATTCATCAGTGAGGCCACAAGACATTTTTTTGTTCCATTGTGTCTTGAAACAAGGACTTTGAAAGATTCAGTGTAGTTTGCAATGAGTGCCCTTGGAATAGCCAAAACCCTTGAGAAGTGCTTTTTAAAGTTCAGTGGTTAAAGATCCCAACTTTGCTGAACTTGTCTGCACCTATTCAAGCACAGGATTGTGGCTATTTCCAACTGAACAAGAGGGGCAGATGTACCACAATGGAATACACGCTCTATCTGCCTTTTATTCTCTCTCTACAACGACTACTGTCCCTTGGTTACATTTTTATCATTTTCACAGTGCAGAATTGCTAATGTTACATAACGATAACTCAAAGGAAATTAAGTAGTTCACGTTTGTGCTTATCATTTAATGAAATATTGTTCCCCGTACCTTGGCGCCCTCCCGTGCAGAGACCAGCGACCTCCATCTACATTAAACACTTCTCTTTACTACCGTCTAACCCTCTGTAGTGCAAAATTCTCTCCTCACTAATCTAAGGATCTGCAATATGTATGTGCCTTAGAGGTGCGCAAATTAAGACATGCTCCCATTACTAAGCCACTTCATACTATCCTCAGTTGTTCTGACTATTTAATAGTGATGATTTTCTGTATTTCATATGGCTTTCTATAAACTAGAGATAATTTACTATATTGGAGTTTATGAAGGAAACATCAGTGCCTGCAAGGCAGCAAAAGTTTAGTGTTAAAAGTTTAGGTTTTAGGTTTTGTTTCTGTGTTAGATAAAATACAGCACTACTTAAAGTACATATATCACACCATCATACAAACAGAATACTTATAAGTATACTAGTATATTTATTTTAATATACTTATCACATGAAGTATACTTGGAAACTATACTTGAGCTTACATTTACCTAAAATGAACTTGAAGTATACTTTTTTTTGCGTGGATCACTGCCTTATAAAGATGGAAATCGTCTCAGGTTACTTATGTAACCATGGTTCCCTGAGTAGGGAACGAGACACTGCGACCTCTAGGGGTCGCTATGGGGAATGGTATACCCACGCCACCATGCTGAGGGGAGTGCATGCCAGAAACCTATGGCGAGGGGAGCACTGCCCGAGACAGCATTTACACAGGAAGGTTCTCGTAATGCCACCTATGCCTCCCGCTCGATGCCTCAGCAAGAGGGGATATCCTGGTGATCGGGAAACCCCTCAGGGTGACCCAGATACGGTAGACCAGTCAGGGTAGCATGAAAGCGTAACCCCAGCCCGGACATCCAGGGAATTTTTGCAGTGACACGCCGGGGGCCTGATGATCACGAAGGCTCCCGCAGAAGCCTGTGTTATGGCCGCATGATCCAGGAAGTAAGAAGCCGAAACCCGACTTTTCTTACCATCCGGACATATATCGACGAGTGAAATAAACACTGCATGTCGAGCACCCGGTTTCTGAACCCAGCAGAGGGGGTGCCCATCGAGGACCTACCCTAGAAAGGCAACTGGCATTGTTGAATGGGGAAACTGAGTTTTAGATGCTTTTAGACACTCAGACAAACCCTGGGCCAGTGAAGGCCAGACATTTGAACAGTAAACACAGCTATTGATCGAGACACCCTTCAGTATAACACTGACGCGTCCTTTTGGAGATACAAACCTGTTTTTTTGTTCATAACTGCTCACTATGACACCATTCTTTTTCTCTGCCATCATCATGCAAACACATGCAGATAATTACAGATTTGTAGCTCCCTTAGTACTTATAAACAACCCTCAGAATATACGTTCTTAAGATAAATTATAAATTTTCCACAGGGAGTCTATGATCTCTAAAAACAGTATGTAGTGCAGAGCACAGAGGAGTTTGTTTTGCGATTGCTGGCTTGGCTACCTATTATGTTCAACGGCTGTACGGCATAAGTAAATCCACAAAAGCACTTACTGCACAACGTGTGTGTGATAAATCACTTTCCATTTCAATGAGAAGCTTGTTGACTCTGCATAAATCAATCGCATGCTGTAGGAAAGGACGTAGATTACCATCGCCAGTGCTGCAACAGAACGCTTCACTGGCAGCATGCACGAGGGTCGTGTTGCATGTGTGTCACATCCAACATAGGCTCATTGGAAAAATGTGTCTCTACCTACATTTTGCAAAACTCCAAAAATGTACCTATACATACTGTACAGTACAATTCACTGCAGATTCCAGCTGAAATTAACACTAGCGACAATAAAACACCAACAACTTTTTGTTAATTTCACACAAAATATGATTAATTATATGATGAATTATATATTAATACAGACTTATTTTTGTGTGATTCCTTGCACAATATGATCTCAAAACATTTACCACAGTGCATGATTTGTAAATTGACACTTTTTGACGTTTGTATCAAATCACCAGCTCCATATTTATAGCTATTCTGCAATTGTAAACTTGCTTGGTAGGTCTGTGTCTCAAAACATGCAATAAAGTCTCATTTGCAGAATGTTGCCACAGGCATGCTTTTCCATTCAAATCTAAACAATTGTGTTTAAAGTAGGGCCGACAATCAATATGAAAATAATTGAATTAATTTATATGATATGCTTACTGCTTAATCAAATTAACCACATATTTCACACATATTTCACATTAAAAAGCCCTTAAATAAAAATAAAAAAATATCCAAAAGACATTGCATTATGACATATGAGTAAACGAGTAGGGTGCAACTCTACAACCTTGCTTTTCTGAGCACTTTGACGAGTGCAATCCTTCTTTTATAAAACAAACAAATATGATGTCATGATTATTGAGTTTGTAACGCTAATTTAATAACAGTTGGCTCTCACTACTTTAGTGGAGTACTTGAAAGGGCAAATAATTGGAGTGGTTCCATAGAACAAGGATGATCCTCTCTCAAGAGTTTTTTTTTCACACATTATAACTTTTCACTGTCTCAGAATCCTACATTGTAATCCATCCATTGTATCGCTGTGTTCAAAAGGAAAAGTAGAACATTTGGGACTCGGCTAATGGTGCTGCTGAGTAGCTAGAATTGCTCTACCCAGCCAACACACCTATGTGGGGCCCATAGGGGTTGCAACTGGGCTGATATCTGGGGCCCACCTGGGCTACCCAACTGGGACCCAGCTAATTTTGTCCTCAGTTTCCATGGTGGCCCCACATGGGTTAGCACAGATGGGCTGATGATGGGCCCTTGATGGGCTCCATATAGGGCCCATATGGGTTAACCAGGTAGCTCCCATTTGGTGCCTACATGAGCCTGCCTACATGGGTTAGAGATGGGACCCAACTAGGTCTTATGTAGGTCTCTTATGGGCCACAACAGGTATACATATGGGCTAATATATTTGTCTGTTTGGGTTACCTTATTTTACGTTAAACCCCTAAACCCAAACATTACATTAAATCCACTAAAATTGTAAAGGTATTCAATAAACAGAAACCAGTACTTCAAGCTTCTAAGCAAAGTTTATTTGGAAAAATGTAAACATGACTATTTTAACTTGTACATTTACAACTAGTGTTGTCAAAAGACCCGGTATTTCGGTACCAAGTCGGTACTAAAAAAATGAAAATGTTACGGTAAATTCTAATTTAATCAAAAACATTTATATAGTCATAACAATTTGCATGATTTATAATAACACCCAAATGCAAACTGATGCAGATTTATATAAGGCAGAAACTCCTGTGTTTGCTGGGTAATATGGAGCGGGAAAGAGTGAAACAGGTCTCAAAACAGATTTAGGCTCATACCAACTTGTGTTTCTCAACGATAATGCAGAGTCCAGAGCTTTGAGTGTAAGGATGAAAACAGATCAACTGTGTTTATGCTGAATAAATTAAGATTAATGAAAAAAGAAACAAGTAAACATAAAGATAATAAAATTCTCAATGTAACATTTGTGTGTATGTGTGTAATATGCACTTCCTTGTGCATTATTATTTCTGAGATTACACTTAAGGAAAACTATTGCCTCTTGTTTGCTCTGTAGTGATGTAAAGAAACATCCTGTGATCCTTAACTCAGCTTAGATTCTTAAGATTTAGGGTTTGAGGTTGGGATTCCAAGTTAACCATTTCAGGTTAGGGGAAACAAGTTTGAGAAACTCAAATATGCACAGGCACAACGCTTTTAACGTAAAAGTGCCCCAGATTAATAGCCTTTATCCCTATATAAAATTGGGAGATAATTAAAAAGAAAAGAAAAAGAAAAAAGAAAACTAACAGCCACACATTTGATAAATATAGCCATATATTTATGCAGCTCCAAGAAAGTTATCATAAAATTAAGAAAGTTATCATAAAAACTAATTCAGGTTTTTTACATTTTTTTTTCTTTTGCTTTATAAAACCTGCTATTCACTAGAATGACTTTGCATTCCGCAACACCACGTTGCCAACACCAAGCAGCAGAATTTATAGTGCTGCTATTGTGTGACAATGTGAAGAGTCCCTCAGACTGTAATGTGTATCTGGTTAAAATAAGGCAAAATGATTTAGTTTGCATTTGCTGCCTGACATAGCAAAACTGACCCCACCAATGGCACGATTTTGGAGTGTTTGTGAGAACCTGCTGAAAACAGTTATTTTGACAATTCTGTTTGGTGCCGCTACTCTCACAGAAATGACACACTGCAGCTTTACAAAAGTTGTGAGGAGCCATTTATTATAAAGTGTATGTGAAGACAGGAAATTAGCTAGGATTCAGTAATACGAGGGGCATATGCACATTCTGGATCTATGATATTCTAGATGAATAAGAGTTCAGACAAGTTTCCAGTAAAGGGAACGCCCAGACCATCTCATTTTGTCTCTCATGGCAGCAGATCATCTGAGACAGGAAGTGATGTATCCTTGCCCATCCAAGGCTCTTGTGGGGCCATCAGGTTTATAAGGGACCCTGACGGAGATCTAAAATGAACTCATCCCATCCACAAATCAATTCAGCATCAGCATTCATTAGGCAGAGTGGCTCTTGTCGAGGAGAGATTGATGATCACGGCCCAACGTGGATGAAAGCAGAAGTGTCTAACATGATGAAAATGGAATAGCCATGTTTCACTCGGATTCAGAGGTATCTGCCTTTCTCATGTGAGAAGAGGAGAAAGAATTAGCCACTATCTTCTTCAGAGGCTTTTGTTGTTGCTGAAAAGAGTATGTTTAACACTAGAACCGCCAGGGGTCGCTGTATACCTAAAAGCACCAGCGGGTAAATTTTACCCACGCACATGACAGCTGTTTTTGAATGGCTAAAGAACATATTATTTCACTGTATTATGCTACTGTCTTCACAAAGAAGTGTCTAGAGTCATGAAATGATTATGTCTAGTCATCAACTATATTTTTGTCCTGTTGTTTTATGTTCAAGGCTTTTTTATGCTGGCTACTCTAGTCACTTTTCATAACGGTCAATATTAAGCTAAACAAGCCTGCACTGACAACGAGAATTAGAAGGAAGTAAATACATATTTGGGTGGTGTAATAGGCTATTATAATACAATGTCATTAATCAATATATTAAGATAACCTATGTTATTTAAATGACTAAAATAGCCAATAGACAATAATGAGCAATAATAGGCCTAATTCACCACATTGCATAGGATGATGCGATGACAAATTCAAGCGCACAGCTTCACCTAATTAATTAATCATTTGTTTAGTTATATCATTTATAATTTGAATTATACAAGAAGAACACCAATAGCAATGTACTATGTTAAAACATAAGCAGCATGAAAATGACAGCATAAACATACAGGCATTATATAGCGGGTGAATTTGACCCGCGCTGGCGCTTATAGGTATAAATGCCCCGTTTTTTTATCTGGTTTTATCTAAACAGATTTTAACAACAGGGGATTGTAAATCACACAATTTTAGTAAAAGTCAGTGACTGGGAGACATGAATGTTTTATTAAAAATCTTTTATGTACGTTTTAAAAACAGCTTAAAAATATTTTATGTACGTTTTAAAAACAGCCACGAGTAAAATTTACCCCGTGGCGTTTCTAGTGTTAATCAATCTCATGCCTGCCTTGAATTGTATATAAACATGCTAAGCTACAGTATTACCCTCTGGTCACATGCAGTTTTGACCTTTTTGGCTGCAACATATTATTACCAGACAATTTGCATTATGTGGGTGGTGTATTTGCAAGGATCATAACAAGAAAGACTGCTGAATGCTCAAAGTGGCCCATGATGCTTGTGCATTTAAGTACTGACATCATTTGAAAGAGACTTCAAATGGTGTGGGAAATAAATCTTTATACTGAAAATCTAGCCTCGGTCTCCGACATCAGTCACTGCAGTCTGTTCACTGACTGAATACACAGAAACCAGAAAGTACTTTCTTGATCTGGCAAACTGTAATTTGACTGGCTGGCTTTATGCACATTCCCGAGGTGAGGGCAGAATGGGTGCTTTTGAGGAAGAACTAATCATTGTTCTTGGCCAGAATATGAATTATGTTAACTGTCTACATGAGACAATACTGACATGAACGTGTTAATGTTGTAGTAAGGAATACCCTATAATTAGTTGACACAGTACTTTTCTCATTAAACTTTTAATTGAAAGCATTATCAGTTATAATTATCATGGGACGTAAGTTACATACATAGTGTCTGTATGTGTACTATACATTCTCATAATGAGTAGTCAAACATAAAGAGAACATTTCCTTGTATAGAAATGATTTTATCAAAAAAAAACAAAAAAAAAAAGGAGAAAGAGAGTGATGGAGAAATCATAATTATGTGAAAAACTAAAATGTTTCTGTGAAACATTAAAGCTTCTGGAAATGTTCTGCAAAAAAAAAAAAAATAAATAAATAATCACATACTGTAAACAGCTGATATTTTTCATGACGATTAAGGATGTCAATTCATTAAAGTATTTAATTAAGTTTAAACTCTCTCTCTCTCTCTCTCTCTCTCTCTCTCTCTCTCGCTCTCTCTCTCTCTTCCGACAACAAACAAATTTCTCAAAATAGGCATACATGGTAATGCAAACCTGCAATAATTCAGTATTTTAGTACTATCCCCCACACTTTATGAAGGTAATTTTACATGTGTAGAGATGTATTTGGCAACTGCCATGGCCGGCTCATTAGTCCTCTGCTGGTGTTTACATTACCATTTGTACAGTATGAATGGCAGTGACTGATATTTTATTTGGTGAGATCTGATAATAATTAAATTTCACCACAGAGTGAAGGTCTATCTCCATTTACAGAGAAAAACAGTGCTATGTCTCTAGACAGTTTAAATGAGCTGAGAATATTCTGATCAGTTTTTAAAAATCACACAACACAGAATTAAATGCATAATGTACATATAATATATATATACAGTGGGTACGGAAAGTATTCAGACCCCCTTAAATTCAGTGTTAATTAATGAATCACATACAGTATGCTAATGTTAATGTTGACAGCCCTAGTTACAACATATTCCAATATTATTATTACACTGGGGAACAAAATGGTGGTCAATTCTCATTATCTAATTGTAAACATAAATCTCATAAACATCTTATTTAATCTGAGGGTGAGCACTCCTAATACTTGGTCAATACCCACAAAGTGTATTTGATTGCTCCAATTAAACTGCATCAACCTAAAATGGCAAGTGCCTCAGACAAAGGCTTGAAATGCTGCTTTAGATGCTAAACTTCACTTACAGATCTGTACTGGCTCAACAGCATTTTATAGCTAATAATATTTTCCAAAGACCACATCAGTTCATTTGATATTTATTGACAATTCCTTTAACTAAGAACAAAAGCTATAAATGGCGACACACAAAAGAGATACATTTTAATCTGTGTTTTTTTCAGATTTTCTTTTAAGGTGTTCTAAGAATACGCTATTGGCTCGTCTGCCATAATAAACCAAAAACACTTGCTGTATTGGCCCAGCTTAGTGTGATTAAAAGGGCCATCCAGTATGATTAAAAATACCCTCCAGTTTGACAGACTGTTTGAACAATCTCACATCTTAACCACAGCATGCCTCAAATCACTATGCAAATAACCCGCCTTGTCATAATTACGTATCATCCATATTAGTGCATATTGTTGTAGTTGTGTCTCTAAATCACTCTCATTTAAGAACAACAGAAGAATCTACCCCACTTTAAGTCAAACCCTAATCAAACAAGACCACATTTCTGCCCACCAATTCAGCTCAGGAATATAAATGACTGTATTTGTTTGTTTTTTTTATGTTCTGCAAATTATGCATTACAAATATCTACCACTCTACTTCCTCTACTGCAAAAAATACATTTACAGATTAAATCAAATAAATGAAATTACATTTTATTTTATTTATTTTTATTTGTATTATTTTTATTTATTTTAAGTCAAAACGGCATCACAACTGCCAGCAGGACCTTTTTGGAGGCCAAATGAAGCGTGTTGCTATGGTAAATGTTTAATTTTCCTTCCCAGGACTTTGCTTGTGAACTGAATCCATTTTATTTCACAGTTCAGAGGACAGAATGCACACTGCTGTAATGGGCTTGTTATTAAATCGTGTTGCTATGAAAAAAAATAAAATAATAATAAAGAAAAAAAGAAAACAAAAAGAACATGGCAAAAACAAAAACTATTCAGTTAGCTTTGATGCTACGTTTTTGTCAGCAATTTACATATCACTCATAAATTGGTGCAGTTTACATTACATGGTTGCTGTAGTTGAACCCAGTTCTGTGCTAAAGCAGCACAACTCAATTTGGTGTGGATTTTTTTTATTTTTTTTTTTACTTTAAGCAGAGAGGTACAAAATGTTTCACTGGACTCTTGTTCAAATAATGGCTAAATAGCAAAGCCTCACCGAGGCCAGAGGGGACATTTTGAGTTGAATTCTGCAGATCATGACATTCAGTCTCAAAACCTCCATTTAGTTCTTTGTTGTATTTACTTAATTGTCATACAAGGACAAGATCAGACAAAGAATGAACGTCCTTCACCGTCTCTGTCTGCGAGCTGCAGGGTACAAGCAAACCGAAACGAGAAAAAACAAACTAAAAATAATCAGATTCACTCTGCCTGAGCTCCATTGTTTGATCTTTTCATTTGAAGATCAGCACACACAGTTAAGACCTACTATTTTCCATCACACCAATTTCTTGTAGAATTTAATTTCAGAAGAGAAAGGCCAGTAAGTGTAGTTGTAAATTAAATGAGGAATATATTATTTGTTCAGCCCAGTTTTATTCTTTGTGCCATTTTATTGTTACAACCAAGCTGCTTGATACAAATAAAATATAGAATGCAGATGTTTATAACACAATTTAACTCTTCACCCGCCATTGATGGAATTTTCCATCGTTTACAAGACAATACTTCCCTGCCATTGACAGAATTTTCTGGCTTTCCGTGTTTTCACTGTTATATGGTAGGAGGCGATATTGCACATCTTCTGAAAGATTACTGAATATCTGGGTCAAAACAGGCGAAGAAGAAGCAGAAACAAGCAATCACATATGTAAGAAGATGCAGAACTGGCTAATGATATTTTCACAGCTTTTGTTCAAAATTTTGATTTTTTTGTGATATTTTCCCACATTCAAATGTTGAGAAAGAAAAAAAATGGATGAAGCTTGAATATTTTTTTTTTTAAATCACTTGCGGTGGAAGAGTTAAGAAGCCAGACTTTTCACAAGCATTATTCTGGCTTATTCCGGCCAAGAACTTGTCATATATGCCAAAGTATGTGATGCAATTCTGAAATCAATACAACTACAATAACAGACCAGCACACAGTTCAATACTAGCTAATTAAAATATGGGGCAGTGGCCTCGGCAAAACATTGTGAGGACAAAACCAAAGGAAGGAAATGTGTACAGACTTCCTTCTGGATTTCCTTCTGTCCCAAAGTATATCCATCAGAGTTTTTAGTGAATAATTTATTTCAGACAAAGCGGAACATACTACTGTGCTTGAGGATATCTCATTTGCTTGCTTGACTTGCTTCCTTTGAATATCTTTCAAAGGTTTGAAGCCTTGAAATACTGTAACTTTTCAGAAAAAAAAAATCAGTGACTATTTTTTTTTTCTTCAGAAGAGTTTATTGTCGAAGCCTGCTAAGTTTCAAATAACACTTTCCAGCATAGTTGAATAGCGACCAGTCTCTTGCCAATTCAGTGTGCATTAGACAGTCCATACAACCTACTAAGCCAAATGTTTGTTTTTTAAACCTGCTTGTGCTTTTTTATACAAGCTTATTTGCCCAAACAGAACCATGTGCTGAAAGTATAAACCTCACTACTAAATGCCAAAATACAAAAAAGAAGACAGCCACAATAATAGTGACCACATTGTGTCTGCTTTTCTGACTAATGCAGCACCTCAAAGATTAGACCTTTACGTTCTCCTGCCTATCTGCATTTGTACTGTTTTGTGAGGCTACATGCCCTGAGACCTTCAAGAGAAATTGTTTTCATTCAACCTTCTATTCTTTGTGTATTCATGTAAACTCACAAGCACAATGTGAAACACCAATGAATGATAGGCAAACCGTGGAGCCCTGTTGTAATGATGCACTCTTCTCTGGACATGTGAGGATGATTATTGTATGGTTTATGTACACAAAAAAAAAAAACGTGAATGTCTGGAGTCCATACTTGGTGTCAATAGACGGCTACGGGGATGACATATTTTTGTAGGCCAAAATCTGGAAACGAGTTAGCATTTTAGCGTCCTGAATCAATGACTATTTTTTAATGGGTTTTTAGTTGAAAGCCAGAGATAAGGTCTGTGGTTAACACAAGCTCAAGATATTCTCACGTTTTATTCTATGACATAGAATACATTAGTAATACGCCGTTGTGATTTTGATACCTGTCTTGAAAATGGCAATTGCTAAGAAGTGGCTAAATGGGACTAGAAAGGTTGTAGGGGACATTAAACATCATCACGCCGAACAGATAAAGTCATCTACTCACTAGTTTCACAGCCTTGTTGTGTTTACAATCACATTCTTGCAAACTGTTTTAATGCAAAGTTACAAATGTTTGAGAGGGAAATCTCCAAAGTTTCAGTAACACATAAAAAATAAGGCTATTGCATATGCATTAAAAAACATAACAAAACAAAACAAAGGGGTCTACAGAAAACAGTACTGTAAAACTGTAAAGTTGAAATTCCATTATATTTATTTATTTATTTATTTATTTTTTTTTTACGAGTGGGCTCTCTCCTCTGGCTTATAATGTGTCTGTTGTCCATCTGTGTGAAGTATACAACAGAGCTCATTTAATTAACACATTTGTTGTTATTGCAGTGGAGATAGACAGCTGATGACACAGTCCCACACTCACAGCCTGCCAGCTAAAAGCTCTTCGCCAATCGCGTTTGTGCCATGTGGGCTGTTCTCCTACAGCTCAACGATCTCACTTCGTTTCAAACACCTAACATGTGGCACTGTCATCAGAATGTTCTGGAATCATTTCTAGGGTTTTGTGGAGTGGCCAGATGTGTTACTGTGCCCAACAGCAGGGGGAGGAGTTTTGCATTCAGAATTAACATACTGTACAGCCCATCATCTCCGGGCAATTAGTATCATTTAAAGGGCACATGCCATGAAAAAAATGGATTTTCTTTGTTCTTTAAAGGATTTCTTTGAGATACTGGTTAGATGTCTGAAGTTTAAAACCTAAACCTCCCTTCTGAGTCTGATTTTCAAGAAACTAAGCAGAAAAATCATTAGTTCAGAATGTTTTATGCTCATGATGTCACAATAATCAATACAATCAACATGACTTCATATACATTTATGTTAATACATTGCCACATATATAGTTCTCTGCAGTTTTGAGATCAAATGTCCACCACTGACATTACTACTCGTATGTCTTTTACTCCCCTTTTGTTACCCAAACTGGCATTGTTGTTGAAAGGAAACACCAAGCAGTGATATTCATTTTAAATATTGCATCACTCTCATATTAATGCGTGGAGGAAAATGCTGGAGCATATGTTGACAAAATGACTATCTAATCTCTTCAGTTTGATCACAGAGTAAGCATATGAACAGCAATATGAGTCATTCATGTTGTGTAATCTTTTATTTGAGTCGAGCACTGACTCTAATACAATAAATGGCAAATATGCAGTACTGTGATCTGTTTTATTACATATTAGAATGTCACCAAATGTTGAGGTTCAAAGGAACAACAGCAAGCAGATGATTCTCTTGAATTCGATCTAGTAATTTTTTTTAAATGTGTGAGTTGATAGCACTGTGTTAAATAATAATAATAATAATAATAAAATATAGCTGCAAGCAGCAATCACGGGGCCAAGCACTCCAGAGGCAAATTGAGAAGCTAAGCATGGCATGGAGCATCAGACAAAATGCAACAATGAGTAATAAAAGCAATTTTAGGATGATTGTAATTGAAATGGCTGAAAAATCATAAATACAACCACTAGTAATATGATTAAATGGCTTATCACTTTTGACCAACAGCTGTCGCTGCAATCAAATCGTTTTGGTCTGTTCTGTGTGAGCAAATTGAGGAGCTAAGCATGGCATGGAGCATCAGACCAAATGCAACAATGAGTAATAAAAGCAATTTTAGGATGATTGTAATTGAAATGGCTGAAAAATCATAAATACAACCACTAGTAATATAATTAAATGGCTTATGACTTTTGACCAACAGGTGGCGCTGTAATCAAATCATTTTGGTGTGTTCTGTGTGAGGTGACAATGGCACACACAAAATTTGTTGTCATAATGTCAAAGCTTTAAAGAGATATAGCCTCAGAGTCATTTTGGCACCATAACTAAAATTTGTAGCAGCGCTGTACGAAAACGGTTTCATCTATCGACACGGAATCCATAACATTTTGTCAGCACAGTCTGAAGATCATCTGACTCGATTTTGGTGAAAATCGGACCAACGAGTGGCGAGGAGTTTAAAAAAGTAGGTTTTCAACATAAATCAAAATGGCGGACAGGAAGTACAGCTTACTCTGGCATAATTGGTATGTATGTTGTCGGCATAAGCCAAGGAATATTTTGAGACCAGTTTCATTGCAATAGGCTAATGCAATCAAAAGTTATTAGCATTTTTGGAAATTTCATTGATGGTTAATGAATGGTTTATTACTCTTGACCAATAGGTGGCGCTGTTACCAAATTGATGTGGCATGATCAGTGTGAGGTGACAATGGCACATACAAAGGTTGGTGCAAATATGTCAAAGTTTCGCAGAGATACAGCCTCAGATGGAGTTTGGCATCTTTTCAGCAAATTCGTTGACGCCCTAAACGAAAACCGTTTCGTATAGCGACACGAAATCCATAACTTTTGCCAGTATGGTCTGAAGATGATCCGAGTCAAATTTGGTGAAAATTGGA
>NW_015538015.1:1077766-1119438 GCF_001515605.1 Sinocyclocheilus anshuiensis
AGCTAAGCATGGCATGGAGCATCAGACCAAATGCGACAATGAGTAATAAAAGCAATTTTAGGATGATTGTAATTGAAATGGCTGAAAAATCATAAATACAACCTCTAGTAATATGATTAAATGGCTTATCACTTTTTACCAATAGGTGGTGCTGTTATCAAATCGATGTGGTGTGTTTTGTGTGAGGGAACAATGGCACACACAAAGTTTGGTGTCAATATGTCAAAGCTTTGCAGAGATACAGCCTCAGACATAATCTGGCATTATGCCTCAAATTTGTTGCGGCGCAATACAAAAACGGTTTTGTCTATCAACACAAAATCCATAACTTTTTGTCAGCACAGTCTGATGATGATCTGGTTCGATTTTGGTGAAAATCGGACCAACGGTCGAGGAGGAGTTAGAAAAAGTAGGTTTTCAACATAAATCAAAATGGTGGACAGAAAGTTCAGCTTTCAGATACCATAATTGGTATCTTTGTTGTCGGCATGACCCAAGGAATATTTTGAGACCAGTTTCATTATAATGGGCTAATGCAATCAAAAGTTATTAGCAGTTTTGTCATGATGTCATAATTAATGGTTAATAAAGGGTTTATCACTCTTGACTAATAGGTGGCGCTGTTACCAAAATGATGTGGCGGTTTAGGAGGAGTTCGAAAAAGTATGTTTTCAAAATAAATCAAAATGGCGGACAGGAAATTCAGCCAATTATAGCCTAATTGGTATCGATGTTCTCGGCATGATCCAAGGAATCTATCAACATCAGTCTCATTACAATAGCCCAATTTATTCAAACGTTATTAGCATTTTTGTAAATTGCTTTATAACTTTTGACCACAAGGTGGCGCTGAACCGAAAATTTTTGTGTACCATCAGGGCACGGTGCCGAAGATGCATACCGATTTTTGTAATAACAAAGTCTAAGCGTTCTTAAAATATTGAATTTTTTGACTAAATTAAAAATGTCCGACGCCCAAAATGGCTGACATGGAAAAATTTGGTATGATTCAACTCGGCATGATGCACCGAATCTAAAGAGACCAGTTTTTTTGAATTTTGGCCAAACCATTCAGAAGTTATAATCAAAAATATGCATTTTTCATGTCTCCTGACCACTAGGGGGCACTGCGCCGAAACACTGCAGGTAGTCTCAGGTCATGCTTGTTATAACACACACCAAGTTTGGTATCTATCAACATAAGTCTCATTACAATAGCCCAAATTTTTCAAACGTTATTAGCATTTATGTAAATTGCTTAATAACTTTTGACCACAAGGTGGCGCTGTACCCAACATTTTTGTGTACTATCAGGGCACGGTGCCGAAGATGCATACCGATTTTTGTAATAACAAAGTCTAAGCGTTCTTAAAATATTGTATATGTGTGTGTGTGTATGTGTGTGTGTGTGTGTCAGGTTCAGTTCCACCCATGTTTTTAATCTGTTCACCCAAAACTGACTTGTTACTCTAAACTTACAAGTTTACAAGACACTGCCATGAAATGTGCAATTTTTTTCTTATTTTCTATGTATTTGTGGTGATAAAACTGTGTTCTGTTCATTTACAAAACAAAACACAATTCGAAAGCAAAACTATGCATCCCTAATGGTCTGCATATATTCAAACATGGCTCTTTAGACTACATGACAGTTATGTGACATGTTTATTAGTCAAGCTGGTAATAAGACTAAATGCAATATTCTGTCAACATAGCCCTAGTGGAGGTACACTCATAACCCTTAAGCCAGAAACATATTCACTATGTAAGTGCAGACACAAATGTTTTGCCAACACATTGCAATCGTGTTCCTGCTGTTCTGAAGTGGTAACAACACTTAATACTAAAGGTGGAGGCGAAAAACATCTCTTCAAACTGTTGCTCCTGAAAACTGAAAAAGTGGTAACAGGCAGTTGTTATGACAAGAAGCAAATTCTGCGTACTTGTTGTAATCTTTAAAATTTAGGGCCATATTTTAACGATCTAAGCGCATGGTCTAAAGCACACGGCGCAAGTGCACTTAGGGCGTGTCCGAATCCACTTTTGCTAGTTTAATGATGGGAAAAACAGTGCATGGTCCAAAAGGGTTGTACCTATTCTCTTAATGAGTCATGGGTGTGTTTTGGGCGTAACGTGCAATAAAACAAATCAGAGTCTCATCTCCCATTCCCTTTAAAGGTCAGCTGCACTCGCGCCATGGTGGATTCGCTATTTACATGGCAGAATTTGCAAGAGCAAAGACTTAACATTTCTCCAGAGAGGCAAGTTTCTGCTCACGTGTGAGGTTAAAGCGTGAGAGCAGACCATCTACGGGGCACAATAATAATCTTTTACATTGTAATCCTTTCATCCCTGTGTGTGTAATAAGCAGAGTGTACACATGTTGTTTACCCGCCTATAGGCACATATTACTAACGCACTCTTTAATTAACAAAAAAAATATTGCGCAATAGACTTTAGACCAGGTTTCATTTGGTCAAAGGCGCAGTCTATTTCAGTTGCCTCAAACTAGCAATGGACCAACAATGCACCTGAACACACCTCGTTTTCAGACCAGCATGCCCATGGGCACACAAATGGGCGCAAATGCATTTGCTGTTTAAACAACATGGCGCAGGACGTGAAAATGATAACTGCGTTGGGCTGAAACTAGCAAAAAACACTTGCGTCACACCTGGCACTGCATTGTGCCAGGTGTGTGATAGGGCCTGTAATCTTTTAGTCTTTAAAACTAGTTGCATGTAACGGTGTTACATAATTTAAAGTGAAAGTGACGTGACATGTGGCCAAGTATGGTGACCCATACTTGGCAACTCACTAACCATTAGCCCACGACTTCCCCTAATTTAGTTACAAAATAAATGTAACTGTAATCCATTACAGTTACTGAGAAAAAAAAGTGTAATAAAATTACAGTTACTTATGAAAATGTGATTACAAAGGGGGTGTAAGGGAAACAGGTCAATTTAGCTCAAAGGGAATCATTTAAGATTTTAAAGGGAATTTGGACAGAATCACTGTTTTACGACTGATCACTGAGACGGCCAGCGATTCATTGAACGGGCCATATAAAATCAACTCTGCAATGGATATTTATATCCAAAATATAATGAAAACACTATTAATTAGCACAGTAACAAGATCGGCAGTTTAAGACATTAACTTGTAAGCACAAAACACAAGATACTTCTCTTTTCAATATAACTAAGGCTTTATTGGATCATTCTAAGACATATAAACTAATCTAACACATAACCACACGCATTCAAACAAGTTGCAGAAAGAGAGAAAGTGAGGAAATAATTAGTTTAAGAGGATGAAAATGTAAAATCCCAAGTTTACAGCAATATGTCCAATTGCATAGACTGATTTACGAACATCCTGTGTCTTGGGCCTCTGTGGAATTCGGCTCCTCATGTTTCAACCATGTTCTTGACCAAATCTTAGATTGTCTGATTCGGTCTGATACCCTACAGGGGTTACATCTGAATATTTTATGTAAAAAGCTAGGATATGTTGAATAATATGAATTTGTTGCTTTGCCTGTTTTTGATGTGCACAATGCCTCCTGCCATTTAAAGCCTGTTTAGTAAACCGATGCTCTTCTGATGCTTTTGATTGGTTCTCTTGTTTGAATTTGCAGTGCACCATGTCTGCCAATTATATCAATCTGCATTGCTGCTGGAAGCTTTGGATGCTACAACGTGTCTGAGTGAGAGTTGCCACCATGGCGAGTAATAAAAATGCATTCTAATCATTTCATCCAGAAATCAGAAAAGGCCACAAACATAACAGTACAGTGTAAAATATGTTTGCCAACTATTAAAATGGGATTGACATTGAAGGTTTCAATGTTGCACCTCTGAGGAAGCATCTGCAGGTTTATAAATTACAGTTAACTTACAGCATGTATGTAACTTACAGCCTAAAGTTAACTGTAAGAAGTCATTAAATAAAGTAGGAAAGGCATTGACTCCTGCTTGCCACACCATTCTACTAATGTGTATTCAAGACATATTTTAATAGGAATAGGACAAATGCTTATTCAATAAATGTTTCATTCCTTTTTGGGTTTATGTATATGCCTTATATGCTTTATATGCTGGACAGTTATGGCCTAATGGTTAGAGAGTCAGACTTGTAATCCGAAGGTTGCGGGGTTAGAGTCTCAGGTCCGGCAGGAATTGTCGGTGGGGGCAGGGAATGTACAGTGCTCTCTTCCACCCTCAATACCACGCCTGAGGTGAGAACCTTGAGCAAGACACCAGACCCCCAATATGGCTGCCCACTGCTCCGGGTGTGTTTTTGCTGTTGCAATGTAGACATAAATTGTGAATTATGACAATTCAAAATTTATTAATTTAACTTCAAAAAAAGCTTGCAGAAAATATAGTTTTGTGGAAATCATCCTCAATCTTTACCTTGGTAAAACAATTATCTTTATTTAAAATGGCTCAAGTCTTACTACTTCTCCTTTTGTTATAATGGGATAAATCATACCGGGATGTATGCTAAAATGTTTGGATGTGGTGCCCTACCTAGAAAATATTTCACTAGCCGCCACTGGTGTAGATGGTACATTAGTTTTTTAACACAATATGTATGTGATAAAAGTTGCCACATTCATGTTCATCTGTTTTGGGCAAACTGAACATAGTTTTTGCACCACTCTGGATGTTTCATTTTCAAAGTGCCGTGAAATGTGCACAAAGCACCATACTATTCTGCATGTCGCCACAGGCAAGTTTTTCCAATGAGCCTTGGTTGGACAAACATATGTAAATATTTCAAACATGCCCATGTCATTGCTGTGCTACTTAGAAATCAGCTTTTAGAAAACAAGCAAACAAGGCTTGTTGATGACAGTTTGCTTTGTTGAGTGCAACTGATTTTCTTGTCTCCCAGCTTCATTTCCCTCAACACCCTTCAGTGACATTTATATTGTTGATGGCACTCCACAGGACTCATCAGCCAAGGACAATAAAGCAAAATAATAAAAGCAAATTTGGGCCCACACATATCAATTTAATCAATTCTTAGGTTATAATGACTATCGAAGGCAATGCTATTCAAATGCCTTTTGCTCATTTTACATTTTCTTCTACTTTCTTAACACAGAGAACTTAAAAGCAGCATTTGTCTGCTTGCACAAAAGCCCCCTGGATTACAGTATTTGTTATCACTACAAATTAAATCCATTGAAGCCAAGACAAAAACAATTCTGAGGCTAAATTACAATGTTTCATGTCTCTCTTGTAATGGAAATAAACTCATAATGGCCAGGGGGAAAAGCTTCACACCCAGAAACTATGAGAGCCTCATGCTGGGTTCTAACTCATGTGTTCTGACATGGTCGACAGATTAGTTAAGGATGAACTGACTCATACTACGCTAAAGGCAGCTTGGACAAAAGCTTAGAGCAAATGTCTTCTCTGTGAGACTCATACCTCAGGAAGCGATAAGGCTAGCTATTCAGAAGCTTTGTTTTGAAGTGAGCCATGACATAGACTAAAGGATAAACAGACAGACTATTACTACAAAAATCCACCATATTAAATATTTTAGGTATAGGAATAGAAGTTCCATCTTCCTGAGGGTGTTGCCAAGATGGCTTCCAAATGAACCAACTTGCCTTAAAGAGGTTTAGTCAACAATTTGTTTTGTGATCTGCTTCAAGTCAATGGCTTACACCCAAGTTACACTAATGCAGTGGTTCTCAATTCCAGTCCTCGTGTATCACCACTCTGCATATTTTGCATGTCTTTCTTATTTAACACACCTGATGCAGATAACCAGCTCGTTAGAAGAGAGTTTCATGCATGAACTGTGTTTTGATCGACATGGGCTGCATTCTAGTCCATTTTTTTTATGGCCTTCACTCGCAAACTTCCCTCCGTCTCCGTTCACTCAGATGTACGTCATTGATTACGTTTCCCACTACTGGCGGAACCCTTGGATGGGCTAAACTGGAACGTCCTAAGCCCTTGATCACTTAGAATCTGCTTTAGAAATTTTCCCCTTAAGAATTTGTTTGGTGCAGCATTCTATATGTATATTGGTATATTTGGGCTGTTATAAATGTTTAAAAAAATAATTTATATATTATAGAGTTGTTTGGGGTGGGGATAAATTAAATGCGATCTGTGATGACATCATAATTGTGTTGCATTGTGGTCTTTGGAGTGGCTTGAATTGTGCATATGAAGCAGACTAGCTCCCTCGGTCAAAATCGAGGGGTCAAGGGTCTGTCCATATAAACTTACCTCGTTCACTTCACGAAGTGGAACACACTTCAAAATAGCGGCGGGGATTCCCCTGAGGGTAAGTGCTTAGGGAAGTTCGCGAGTGCGTGTCTAAAAGTGAACTCCGTAGCCATGGTCTCTATACAGTGTTCTTTGCTCCCTACTTCCTGAGCACTGGAAATCCATTGAAGTTTACTTCACTTCGTAAAATTAATTCACGAATTTGCGCTGTGCCACCGGCTGCAGCGTCTTCATACACAGACAAAACTTACTAGAGAAGTGTGAAGTGTGACATAACATACCTCTATAAATAAATGCTATTTAAATTATCGCACACTTTAATGCCCTTTGAATGCAACATATATGCTCCCTTTGAACTGGAATCATGGTGGAATAGCCTGTGATGTCCACTTCACAGGGCACTTATGGTGGAATAGAACAAAAGTCTGAAGTATTAAGAGCTACATACAAAATCTGTAGAGCAGTAGTACGTAAGAACTGGAACTGAGAACCACTGCTCTAATAAATGTTCAAATTATTTAGATTAATCTTATAAAGCTCTGTGCAGGGGGGATCTCAAATTCTTACCAGTGAGTTTGGCTCCTGTGATTAATATCGATGCATTCAGCACACCGTCTGTTCCTCTTATCTGGGTGGGAGCACCAGGGAGTCAAGATGGCGGCTCTTGTATCGACCACACGGCAATGTCCGTGTTCTCCCTGACATTTGCCTCTTTCTTCTGCAAACAACTTGGTGTCAATCTGAGGATATAGCACAAGGACATTTTTATATTAGTCTTCAGTTTGCACCAAATGACTAGCGAGAACACACTTCCTGATTGGTATGGGAGAGGTGATTTAATCAAGGGGATTTAACCGGCTTATGAAGCCATGTTGAAAGTGCAAGTGGTTGTTAAAAAGCCCATGCTCAAAGGTTAAACTCCCTCGCTCTCACTGGCCACGGCTCAGATGGTTGACAGTAAACCATAAATAAACACAACAATACTGGGACATTTCCCAGGACTTTTCAAAGACGCTGGCAACTGCTCAAATTTAGATCAATGTGCAAAAGACTGCGAGACATTTGGCAGAAGAAAGGATTTTTTTCATTATTAAGTGCAAATCAATGTGTTCTGCACCAACCAGCCTCAGTTAATTGAATTACTTATATTTTTGTCTTTAGTACATTCTTTTCAAAAAGATAAGATGGTCAATCAGACAAAACAACATAGATTAAGTGACACTTTGTTGGAATACTTTGCTGGAGTCTCAGTTGTTGAGGTCGCTCGTACTTCTGGAAAGCATTCTGGATAATTATAACAGGAAACACATTACCGATATCATCAGATTGCAATCACAAGACTTTTGAGGGACCATTTATAATATAAATGAGGAGATTAAGGCATTGTTCCAGAGTTTGCTCGCTTGTGTCAATGTCCTTGTCAAGAGAATGGATGAAGACAAGCAGAACAAACTAACTTTGCTTATTTAAAAGAGTTAAGGGTATTCAAAAAAAAAAAAAAAACCTTTAACAAGAGTCAATGTATTGACCAAACATTTTAAGGATGTTTGCATATATGCAGATTCAGTGGTGGTTCACATGATCAGAACTAAAGACTGAATAAACAAGAAACATTGGTTTATTTAATGAAGCACTACAATAAAGGCAAACCTTTCTTTCCGTTCGGTTTTCATCATCTCATTATGTTTTAATTAATAAGATACTGTGCTGTGCAATTACAATTACTGCTGTTCAAAGTTTTTTTTTTTTTATATATATAATTGGAAAATATCTTCAGTATGGACTTGTACCATATGTGCATCTAAACTGCTCATGTCAAACTAGTAAAGTAAAGCTGATCTATGGACAGAAAAGGCTTAAGTGCACGCTTAGCTTAGCATGCACGCTTAGCTGCAGATTGTTAATTAATGACCACTGCACTTCTAGTGGAGCGGTTTCATCAAAATCAAGAGTCATGCTTTAGACTTTGGCCACATACACACTGCAGCTGAAAATATGGTGGTCACCTCTCTTCTAGGCAATGAATCCCATTCTTTACACAGAGGATTCAGTTGTCACTCCTGTTAATAACTGAATTCACTGAAACATTCAGGCAGTGCCAAATTATTTTTTAAATAAATCTGTGTAGTGTGCACAGAACTGAACTAGTTGTTAACATAGAGATTCTAGTCTCTTTTCATCGCTGACAGTTTGTCTGTTGCTTGTTGCCATAATTTGGTAGCTCCCTGTATATCACGCACACACACATCAATAATTTAGGAGTTTCGCTCCTGAATTCAAATTCAACTGTCTTTCTTAAAACTTTGCAGTGTGTATGTGGCCTTTGTGAGAGTCAAAACAGCATAGCTGGAAAACATTTTTAATCTCTTGGCTTGTGTTGAATGTGGAAACACTGCAGATACTGAAGTCCCTGTTATCTCAGAACTAAGTGTTTTCCAGGGAAAATGAGGGTATTTTTGAGTGATATTTGTCCTATGCTTTTTTTTTTACCTAAACACTAAATCCCTAAAGGATGTAGGTGGTGTGCATTATTTTCCACATTGAAAAGAAGCACACTTTGCATAAAAAACACTATTTTTTTTCAGTTATCTGCAATGCAGCAACAAACTGAGAATTTCATAGCCAATAAGAAATGCATGTGGGGTATGATACAGGGCTAGACATACTGAATTGAACTACTGGAGGATATTTTAAAAGCCACACAATAGCATGCTAGAATGATGACTGGATTTCACCGGTGGGATCCATCGGAAAGCTTTTGCAGCAGAAGGTAAGCGCAGAGAGAGAGAGAGAGAGAGAGAGGGACAACTCTAAAGTGAAGTACATCTTCGAAGTCTCTTAAAAGTGCTTACATAAAAGGCAGACACTTTATTTTGTTTTGAGAGGTTCTCTGCAATTTTATAATCTTTAACATGCTCCATTTCACTCTGTTCTGACATATTTCTTCTTCTCTCTGTTGTATCCTTTGTGAATGAGTATTATTTCATTGCTTTTGTCATTTCTATAAAACAATAACAAATAATATTCCATGCCACTGGATTTAATATGCATCTTTCAGAAACCAAATAGTCTTTAAAATCAACATAGAGTACAAATGTAAATACTCTTGTAAAAGTAAAAAAAAAAAAAAAAAAAAACAGTACAATATACAGTAGATATGCAACTGGTTGCATATATGTATAATTGGCAATAAAATCTTGAAACCAAGGCTATAAAATTTTATTTGTCAAGCTGGCTCAACATTTGCAAATACAAGTTCAATACAGTAGTAACGGAATGCAGATGCCTCTATCAGAAAGATGATTGGTTTGTTTGACTGTAAGACAGCATTCTTACAGCTGTCATATTGAGTATTGAAATGTCTTTCTGTCATTTTATACGATTGGTCTATCTCTACTTCCTGTACTGTACTGTTAAAATTCCCAGATTTATATTCAACTAAAACTTGAATAAACAAAAAATAGGATGACAAAATTAGTTAACAAAATATGATAAAACAAAAAAAGGACTAAGACTAAACATTTAACAAAATAAATCAATAAATACATACATACATACAAAATGTACACTACTTTACTGCATCTAATGCAGCTCGGTACATGAGAACTACCCAAAAAATCTGATTATCGGTTCTGAACACCAGGTCACTTTTCCGCCATTTAATATTACCAGAATTTTCTGCCCTTCTAACATCAACACCAAGGTCCTGTCTGCTCTTTGAAGAGACTTAATCAACACTGTGTGCTCTATATAGGAAAGGAAGTAAAACATGTCAACGCGTGAAGGGCAAGTTTCCGGATCTGCAGTGGGTGAAACTGATAGGCCTAACCTACTTGGCAAAAAGAGGATCTCTGCTCCTGTCATGTCTTTATTACTCTGCTGCTTTATGTGCCATTCATATTCCAAAGGTAATAAAATGACATCAACATATGCCTTGAGGGCTCCGTTATGGGAAATGGTAATTTCAGAAACATATTACTTGACTGCTGTAGTTTCTGTCTTAGAAGAATTAGAACTGCTGCTCATATTAAGGTCTTTGAAGCGGCTTGTGTGTTCAACAAAAGCTCTGCAGATTTTGGAGAAGTGCTATCAAAGGAACATAAAGGAACAAGTTAATTAAAGCACTAATGTGCCAATGGAAGTGATCCGGTGCAAGTGTCACCTTCAACACACTGCCGTTCCAGGTAGAAAGTAGGAGGAACAGGAAATAATAGAGAGAGCCAAATGGTTTGTAATGGAAACCTCATTCATTGGACACGGACAAGGTTAGAATTGTGTTCCTGGTGGAGTATAGTTCTATTGGCATAGGACAGCAGCTTGACTTTCCTGTACAGTACATTTCACGTGTCATCTGATCTCAGTTAGTTATTAGTCATTTGTTTCTGCTTCAGATTGCAAACTAATAGAAGGATAACTTTTTTGTTGAGGTTCATATCCTCTTAGTTAATTACATTACATAGTGCTTCCTTAGCAAAAAAACAAAGTTCTAGTCTTCTGAGTCCTCCCTCATGTTGATAAACAAACCAGAGATGTCCTCTCCAGGCAGGGCCTATTAATCCCAGCCAATCAGCCCAAGGCCATGAGAGTGCTTCTCGACTAATTAGAGGAGGACCTTCACTTATATCCATGATCAAGTGTTCATTGATGATAAAATAATGTGGAGAATCATCTAAGAGCTTTATACATCAAGAGTGTCTTGAGGTGTAAGGCACCAATTAAAAAGACTGTAATGTTTTCTATCTTATAACTTGTGTAAAATATTTATTTACCATTTCTGTCTCCTTAAGCAGATGCTAGAAGGACCGAAAAAGCAGAACTGTGCTAAAGACTTCATGCAGGCCTAATGGCCTACCAGGCATATGCAGTGAGGTTAACCTCCAGCTAATGGGCGTTTTCTCAATCCACTGATTCTCGAATTAAATTGTGTCATAGTGTTCAACTCTGTATCCAGTCCTACATTCTTTCCGAGCACATCTTCTTTTTCATTATTTGTAAGAAAGGAGCTCATGGAATCAGAGCCATGTGTCATTCAGAATTAACCCTAACTGAGAATGTCTGAATCTATACATTTTAATGAAGTTACGATGTAAAATTACACTTTTGAGTTTGAATTTAAGAAAACTGAATCAAAATTAAATGTATTTATGCTCTTTTTTTTTTTTTTTCAAAACTTAAAATCCTATGTTGATTTGCTGCATTGACAATTTTCAGTTGGTTCAACTAAAGGGCCAGGGTTAAAAGACATTCAGTTCACATAATTTAATTAAGCCAGTTGAAAAATTTCAATGGAGCAACTCAACCAGAGTTGCACTGGTACTGTTTATTTTTTTTGATACTATGAATATACCATATATTCTGATATCTGTTCTTTTAAACCACAGGAACGTGTTTTCTGTGTAATGTCTCCTCTAAATTAGTTTTTGGAGCCCATAATGGATGTTGGATATGTGCTGTTTAGACGTTTTGTTACACATTGCTGTGTTGTAGGGTTGGACTTTAGGGCTGTTTTGCTCAGTACTAAGTGTTCCCACAAGGCAAGTCGTGTGCTAGTTGGACAGTATCAGTAAGAATTAATTATCTGGGACACTTGCTAAGTTAGTTTCGTATTTATGCATTCAAGTGTGAGTGTGTTTGTGCTTGTCCTTACAGTACAGAGCAATGCCTCTTGTGACTTTGACACTTTACATAAAGCATTGCTGCAAGCTAAGTCATCAATAAAGACACGTCTGTGTACATTACCATAGCTCTTAGCTCTGTTAATCACCGCTGGCCTGCTAGGGTGCTCATCAATTCTTCATGGCCACGGATCATTTGCATGGCAGTTGAATCTCAATATCACATTCCATACATCCAAACCCGTCTCTCTACATTTCATAATTAAATGTGCTACATCTTCACATTAAGATATAACACTAGCCTTTTTATTCATTTCTGCATTCAATTTTGGTCCATTTGTTACTGAAAATCACAGGTGGAATGATAAAGAACAAAAATGTACAGTAGTCATTTTAAATTAGATAAAAAAGCACAGCTGCTCTTATGAAATGCAGTTAACTCATTGAACTGAATGGTGGTGTTGGTAGTAAAAGTAAAGACAGACAGCAGATGTAGTAGTTTGCTTCTTTTTCCCCATGCTGTATTAATAAGGCATATTAACATATCATATCAAAGGCAAACATAATAACATATCAAAATACAGTATAAGATAATTACCATGCTTAACAAAACTGTAAAGCCTTTGTCTTCTCTTTTGGTATTTATGTACTGTAGATGCTACTAGCGGAGCTTTAAGTGCCTTATTACTGAGATTCATGGTGCTGATGTCAACTGTTATTTTTTCTCTCATATTCCAAACCATTCATAAGTACTCTGATCAATCAAAATTATAATTTGAATCTGTGCCATTAAAATGTCTGTACAAGTACAGTATGTTTTTATTAGTAAGAAAGCTCCATAACAATGCTTTTAACACAAGGGGAATTTTTCAATTAAAAAAAAATAATAAATACAATTTCAAAATTATGCAAAATTATTAATATATTAAGACATAAAACACAAATGATACAGTAACACACCAGATATTAATACCACAAGGTCAGAGAGCAATACCACACACTTGCATATTAGCCGCAGTAATGAAATTATATGTTTTTTTTTACCTTTAGCTATAATAATTATGTAATATTATGTAATAAATATTAATAATTATAAAAATTATGTTTTCTGTGAAAGACTGAGGAGAGATCTTTTTTCTCCCCACTGTTCCGGATATCAGTAAAGAAAAGAGGAATAGGCCTGTTGCTGGCCATATCATAATATGCAGAAAGCCCTATGATTTCTTTTCTAATTACCGTTTCAGTAATGGGGATTTCAGAAGCCACCCTTCCCCCCAACACAACTTGCTTGTGTGTGATGAGGATGAAGGGAAGGAGATTAATTGTCTCGTGTCCATGGGCTGGCAGCTGTGCCCTTCCTGTTGTGCATTTGTAAGAAAGGAAACCTTGAGTGCAGGAATTAAACTCAGCTAAAATTAAGATTAGACTTGCAACAGCAGGATATGAGACTGGGTCTTGGTGCTTGTATCTGATGAAAATTCGATGGAATTCTTCTACAGTATATCTTCTTTGACCCTTGAAGCAAAATTATCACACACTGCCTCCAGTTAAGCATTATGGTGTTAAGATGTGTTGAATCAATTGAAATATAGCAATTATGCTGGTCACTGTTTACTGTTTTTGAATCAATCTGGAAAATTGAATTATCCAACATAGACTCAGGGGAAAACATGACTCTATCTACATTTTTTTGTACAATTCCAAAAAAGTACCTATACATACAATTCACTGCAGTTTCCAGTTTAAGCTGGTTGGCTAGTATTAGCTGGTCTTCCAGTCTTGTCATAGCTGGTTTAGCAGGATGGTTTTACAGGGGTTTTGACCACTTCTTTAGCTGGTCAGGCTGGTCTTTGCATATTAGCCTTTTTTCATCAGCAGGATAGTGAGTAAAACAGCAACAACTTTTACCTTTCACAACAAATTATGATTACAGGGGCAAACAGGGGCAAATTATCAATTAATAAGGACTAGGGATGCACCGATACCACTTTTTCCAGTACTCGCCCGATACCGATACTTTTATTTTTGGTACTTGCCGATACCGAGTACCGATACCAATATTTTCATTGCATTTGTACATTTTTAAAATATTGGGTACAGAAACCAAAAGAGTATGTATAATGTTAGTTGGTTAACTTAATTTATCAAATAGATACAGTCAAACCAAAATTTATTCAGACACCTTCAACATTTCTCACATTATCACAGTTTATTCGCTATAGTTTAGAAAATGGTAATAAAATATGAAAATAACTCAGAGTTAAACTGTGTCGCCAGAAAGTCGTGTATGCTTAAGGGTAAAAATAAATGACATTTATGCCCCTATAATGCCCCTATAAATTGTCTTATATTTACGAGTTAGTTTTAATCCAAATGATGCGTGCTAAGTGAGCGAACATCAATAAAGATCACACAACAGAAGTGCGCGCTCTCTCTCTCTCTCTCCCTCCCTCCCTACCATTAAGTAACTTGTGCATTGTTTTACTTACTTATTTTTGACATATCCGACCGAACTACAAACTTTCCAGTGATGTCTGTGAGAGAGGGGTATTCACTTGAAAAGCTCGCGCATCTGCGCCACCGCGCGTGCTCAATTCACTCAGCGTGATTTGCTTACCAGCTGGCGCAAATCTGCTATACAGGCATTAATACTGAATGTTTTATTCAATTCAATTCAATTCAAGTTTATTTGTACAGCGCTTTTCAAGATACAAATCATTGCAAAGCAACTTTACAGCAAATTAAGATTCTACAATATTTAGTGGTAGCTTATCAGTGGTGACTGTCAGTTAATGTACATATGGCAGAAATGTACGGAAAAATCAATTAAAGACGTAATCAAACAGACGATGAACACTATTAACAGCAATTATTATATGATGCAATCAAACTTATAGCAAAATGTGGTAGTTTATATTCATTGCATACATTTACTTCGTAGACATCTTTAATCTCTAATAACTCCATTCTGCTGTCTGTTGTCGGTGTTTCTTTGTCTGAATATGGCACTTACCACATGCATTGTGGTATCGGCGTTTGGTATCGGGGCATTTTAACGAGTACGAGTACAGGAGCTCAGTATCGGGCCTGATACTGCATCCCTAATAAGGACTTGTTTTTTCTAAAAGCCTATGGCGCCATTCACTGGACATGTCAAGTTGAAAGCGTCACAAAAATATGCAAGAAGCAAAATAAATTTAAGATATTTTTTAGCCTCTTCACCACCATGTAAACTTGAGTTACTGTAAGTCTGGATTTTTTGTTTTTATATATCTCTGAGGCACGTAGCGGAGGACAGTCCTGGGTTGGTTGTAAATAGTTCATGAATTGCACAGTGGTGTAAATAGTTAATGTCTCATATTGTTCAGCTGACCTTATAAAGCTAGCGTTTTACTGTTATTTGGGCTATTTACACATAGTAAAATATTTTAATCTTTTTGTATATGGGGGAGGAAAGGCTTGTTAGAATTCTCTCATTGTCTACATCTTTTTACACAAATACTGTTCTTGGTGCTGCTTATTATGAATTGTTATTCCTAGAATGAACTTGCAATGCTAAATACTAACTAACCATGTTTTCAAAGCCTCCAGCACTCTGTAGTTTAAACAGCTGACAAATGCATTTGTATTGACTGATAGTTAATCTGCCACTTAACCTTAACATAATAGTGACCATAATATTTAACATGTTTTTGTTTGTGATTATAAATATTAATGAGTCAATTTTTGCACATACATCCCTCATGCATGGAAACAGAGTGTGTCTGCATTTCAGCGGGGCCTGGCTGACATCAGGCTATATCTTTACCCAGCGTACGTGACAGGATGAATCCGGCTGGTGGGTGAACAGGCATCAGAACCGTGGAGCTGGAGTGCGCACAGTACAGGCCTGCAATATGATTAAACATAAGCAGGCCATAGGGAGCATGCCTGTAATCACATAATATCCACTTATCATAGCTCGACGGCTGTCTTTCAAATCTCCAATTATACTCGGCTTGAAATTGTTTTCCTCTATCCCTCTATATCCTTTTCTTTTCCCATGTCACTCCTTCACTTGTTCTCTCACATCATCCGTGCCACTCATACCCACGAGGCACCTGCGAGAAACATAATTACATTTCTTTCTTTTCTTTTCCTGAATGCAGGTTATTATAAATAAAAAAAAAAGCTTGAAATGTGCGATACGACATTGATAAAGGCCATTTTCTGTAGGCAACGTCAGTATTAACATAGATTTGGAAAATAGTGTACATGGTATTTGATATTTGGATTTATTTGGCTACATTCATGCCGCAAGCCAGAGAGCCCGATTTCAATGTTCTACTCAAATCCGATTTTTAGTGAGGTTATGTACAGTGACCTTTTAAATGTGGCCCTCTGGTCTAAACAGTCTAATCATATCGGCATATATGAAACACCCTACCCTGACATATTCATCACAAATTTTTAGAAAATCATGTAATGTGATGACAATTTATATGAAAAAAAAATGGACTTCCGATATTAAATCTATATTAGGCCTAATGTACAGTTGTGGTCAAAATTTTGCATACACTTTGCAGTATCTGCAAAATGTTAATTATTTTACCAAAATATGATGAATGATACAAAATGCATGTTATTTTTTTATTTAGTACTGACCTGAATAAGATATTTCACATAAAAGACATTTACATATAGTCCACAAGAGAACATAATAGCTGAATTTATAAAAATGACCCCATCCAAAAGATACACATGATTCTCAATACTGTGTTGTTACCTGGATGATCCACAGCTGATTATTTATTTATTTTTATTTTTTTATCATTCATGAGACCTTTGTTTGTCCTGAACAGTTAAACTGCCCACTGTTCTTCAGAGAAATATTTGAATCCTTTCCAACAATGACTGTTTGATTTTGAGATCCATCTTTTCATGAGGGACTCATATGCAACTATTAAAAAATGTTCAAATGCTCACTGATGCTGCAGAAGGAAACATGATGCATTAAGAGCCTGGAGGTGAAACCTTTTGAATTTGAAGAGCAGGGACAATTGAACTTATTTTGTCTTCTGGGAAACGTAAGTATCTACTGTAGCTTCTGAAGAGCAGTACTAAAAAAAAAAAAATACAGATGTGGATCATCCAGGTAAAAACACAGTATTACGGATCAAGCATATGTAAACTTTTTAACGGGGTCATTTTTATAAATGCAACTTATTTTCTCTTGTGGACTAAATGTAAACATCTTTTATGTGAAAATCTAACATGCATTTTGTATGATCTGTCTTATTTTGGTAAAATAATTAATGTTTTGCAGATACTGCAAAGTGTATGTACACTTTTGACTACAACTGTACATACATGTACATGTCTTACAAATTATAGAATTTTTACTTTTTTTTTTTTTTTTTGTGAAATTAATTTACTGAAATTGATAAAATATTTGATTCAAGCCAAGAGTAATTGATGAAAATAGCATAAATTCCAAAACTGAAGTCACATTGCTAAAGTCATATGCATCTGTTTGGCCCAGATTGGAATTGAAAATGTGAGACTGAATGGGGTTTTTGCAGTTGACACAGATTAGACATTGTGTTCCAAATTAATCTGCAGTGAAAAAAATTCCCCAAAACGTTTTTGAAAAGTACAAATGTTTGTCACATACCCGATTTGAAAACATCTGGGATGTTCATGTAATGTTTTAGCTCAGGCATTACAACCAGACAAACACATCCAGAGTGTGAATTTATGAAAAGAATGTTGCCATGAATGGAGAGTGGGACAGACTTCTATGTATTTAGAAGACACCATCAGGGGGCCGTACTTAAAAGCATGTCACATGCATTCATTTACTCTTTATTAAAATCTTGCATTTGACAGCATCTGTCTCCACCTTTGTACTGTTTGGTGAGTGATGGTGGTGGCCTTTCATTTTAGCATGAATATAGATGTCCATCAATTCATCGCCTGCAGGGCTCCAGCAATCATGCCATTTTCCAGTGTGTATTATAGTATGCATTTGTGAACATGCCAAAGCACCCCATCTTGTGTGGACCAAGCCAATATTTTCACTTCAATATGTATGTTCCCTTTTTCCTGCCTTCATTGGCAATTTTCTACCCTAAAAGCTTCAGTCTTCCTCTGAAAGAAGGTGCTCTATTGAATACAGTATGAAAAAATCCTTCTTCTATTGTCATTATATGTGCAGAAGCACAGTTCTTTTCATATCCTGGGATTTTCTTCTCTCTGCCAGCTAGAATGGTGTTGATTGAGTTTGTGTGAGTCAAACGAGTGGATGGTGGAAATTGTCAAGGCTGTTTAACGGTGACCTTGGAACTACAGCTCAATATTGGTTGTCCTTCTTAGGTCAAGCTGACCCAATCAGTTGTGCATTCATAAAACAGATGACAGGGATATACACTCTATGTTTCGAGGATAAGGACAAATATTGTTAGCAGTGTTTGATTTGTCATGCATGGTTAGTAATTTCAATAAGCTTCTAAAGGTCTGGGGTCTCATTTATAAAACTCTCCGTAGATTTCATCCTAAAAGTGTATGTATGCACAAAAGCTAGATTTTGCGTACGTACAAAAGTTTTCAAATTTATAAAACCATGCGTACACCAGAAACTGCGCAGAAATCCCTTTATAAATCCCAGTAAGGGGAAGATTGTGCATACGTGCATCTCCAACCTGTCTCCTCCCCGAAATCATCATATATGGAGCTTACAATGCCTAGTTTGACAATGCATAACATCATCTGCATATAATTTCCATGCGTATTCCCATCCACATGACACCATGTTTAACACTGTCAAAGGTAGGCTACAAGACATTAAGTGTTATGTTTTAAAATAAATATATCAAATTATCCATAAAAACAAAACTGTTTAAAATAGTTCTCAGATACATATTTTAGAATAGAGTTGAACTCATTCTTTTCCACTGGTCAAATAGTATTTCAATTGTTTTAAACAATTCAAATAAAATGTATGCAGTTTTGCTGGTAAGGTGAACATCTTTTAGCTTTTTTTAGCCTATATTTATTGCAGTGTAAATAGAATTGTCTGACTCGGCACGTCACTGACAAAGTAGCCTATTTTAAAAAGGAAACGTGCAAATTGCCATTTTCTTCAAGTTGTATCCTTCAAATACAGTGGTATTTTTCATAATGTTGTGGAGATGCCTTCACATGACATCAACACCTTCGTGCAGCTGTGGTTGTACAGTAAGCTATTATCATTGGACCTATTCAAACCGGACAATGGACCGTTCGACCACTGAATCCAGCAGAGTTTGCCATAATATCAAAGTAAATGCGCATCGATTATGAGATCTGCAGTTTAGTTTAAAGATGAATTATTGTGCACCTGTAGCACTCCTCGCTGTCATTAAAACCTGGCAGGCCACAGGAAAAATGATCAAGTGCATCCACTATAAATATGCCTAAATTCATATAATTTTTGTTTAACTTCTGCGTAATGACTTTATGTGATTTCAGTGCTTATCTCCATTAATGAGAGTGGAATATTTAATGTAAATGTGTATGTCGAAATGAAAACAGAGCTTAAAATTGTTGTTTACTTCATTGCTTTTCTCACTCCAGGAAAAAGAGTGTGTGTACGCATGGTCTAGAATGTCCGTACGGTGCGTACATATTTACGCCAAGTTAATTTTTATAAATCCCGATTTGTGAATGGAAAATTGTGTTCACAATTTCTATGTCCATTTTGTGCGTACGCAACGTTTATAAATGAGACCCATGGTCACATTAGCATACTTTTGACAACATTTCTATTGTCAACCTAGTGTAGCAATGTGTGAAGCACAGCTCACAGAGAAGTCACTTTCAAACCAAGCAGCTTTCTGTTGGTCAGTGGGGTGAATTCCCATGACCAGCTTAACCATATGTGAAATCTGTGTTGGGAAATCTTTCTACCTTATGCAAAATTCCTATTGAAATGACTAGATTTTTCTGTAAAAAATTCACCAAACAACATTCCTGATATGAATGGTAACTCAGATCATGCAGCTTGATGAAGAGATGTGCACTATCGCTTTTCTAACGGAATTTTATTGATTGATTGATTGATTGATTGATTGTCAATGATAAAATTGGCGAAATACATTCTATTCCACCTAAGCCACCTAGAGACCAGAATATCATAGAGATCTACATGGGCTCTTTAGACTTGGACTACACTCTAAAAAATGCTGGGTTAAATATAACCCAGCGCTGGGTTAAAAAGGGACAAACCCAGCTATTGGGTTGTTTTGACCCAGCGGTTGGGTTAGCACTGGGTTATATTTAACCCAGCATTTTTTAGAGTGTATTTTTCTTCAGAAAATGTAAAAATGCATTTTTTTTTTTCAGTTGCACTAGCATCTATTGACATTTTGTTTGTTTGAAAGGATGAAGGAGAGAAGAGAAAGTGCAAAACTGTCATTTGGAGCTGAAACTGGCAAACAGCAGTGGCCTCTGGTAGTTTGAAGCTATGCATAAATGCGGTAAACACGTATCTGATAATTTCTAAAATGATGTATGCTGAAGGAGGTCACATGGTGGGAAGTTTTCCCAAAACTACCTACCATTAACAGTGAGAGAACAACTGCCAGAAGACATCACCGGTATATTGCTTTCAGTAGATATGAAATAATTGCACAGAGTGTGTTTTTCTTCAGGCAGCTGTCCTTACAAAAAAGAAACGAAGAGACTGTTGTGGTCCATACCTATCAGTTGACAACCATCTTTGTTTCAACAATGAATTATCCCATCATGGATTCTTTATTCATTTCTCTTTATTAAACCCACATCAAGTATTCGGGGTCAATTTGGCATTGATCTCGGACAATCACTCTAAGCGGCCATCCATCAAGTGATTTACTGATGTGTCTCTCTTGTGCTTTTAATTTGGGAATATGCCTGCCTTGTCTGCCTTATGTAATTGAGTTTAGTGAAGCAGCCCTGTCCACTTACTCTCACTGCAACCATTAAACAATTATTGTGGTGTTGCATTCCTGCTGTGTATGCCTGCATATGTTATTAAACATATGTAAGTAAATGTAATATTAAAGTTGGTGTGAATTGCAGTTGATTTAGGGCAGAAATCAGTTGGCTTGTTTAAAGTTGGCGTTTCATAGCAGAATGGATTGAGACCTCATGCGGTTTGCTAAAGCAGTGCCTCAATAGCTTTTTGGCTTTTGGTTAACATTATCCAGTAGTCTGTACAACTTATGTGACATCAGCAGAAAGATGTTATAGTTTGCTGAAAGACTGTTGACTTTAAATGTTTCAACATTAATTAAATAGTGTAGCAATTATTAATTAATTAAATTAGTTTATATTTTGGGTATAATTTAACTGATTTCCTTTATGCAGTTCTGGATGGTTTGACTAAATAAACATTAAAACTGAATCATATTGTTGTTGTTTTTTATTGTCCATCTTTACAGTAAAGTGTACCATTGACAGATTATGCACATACTATTTAAACAAGAGAACTGTACTGAGTCAAGGCAATCGCTTTACATGAGCCATAGACATACAATTATACAGCCGGAATAAACAGCACATCTTGTCCTTTATCACCTGTGATTTTTCCCTCTCAATCAGGGTTAATGAGCAGCTTGCCATTGTAAGTGGCCTCAACCAGAGCGCCCTCTGTAGTTTCGGCAGTATCAGTATCAGATATAAAATTCATGCATCATCGAGTATCAGGAGGAGTTTCTCAGCTCTGCAGTTCCCTGGGTTATTCTACATCTGAGCAATATTTAAATCCCCGATCGATAACAGTTAAGACTTTCCACCCTAATTACAGCATTTATTTCCATCTATCTACAGTATATCTGGGGAATGGAGTTCCTTGCGAGCAACACAAACTTTAAAGATGAAACAGATTCTGTTTATGATAAATTTGACTAAACAAGTCCTTTTCTTTCCTGTTTTGCTTTGTTGAAAAGCTGTTTTATTTGACCTAAATTAATAGAAATATTTATTTTTAAATTAACATTAAACTAAATAAATGGTCTAAAATGCTGGGTAACACTTTATAATAACTTGTATTAATAAATCAAGTCAAGTCAATTAACTTTTATTTGTATAGCGCTTTATACAATACTGAATGTGTCAAAGCAGCTTTACAGTGTCAAACAGGAAAATTGTTTGTCAATGATGCAAACTCATTAACAAATATTTTATAATACTTAACAAATCATTAGTTAATATATATTCACATATCTAGAAATATGAGATAATGTGCTTGTTAATGTTTACTAATGTACTTATTAAACATTACCTAATGATTAACAGATCATTATTTAATGTAAATTGAAATGCTTGCAAATGTCATTAAACTTTCAATTCATATGATCATGCACTTTTTAATAGAAATTATACAATACTTAAAAGCTTGTATGGTAATGCACTTTTGAATGATAACAAATGTTATTAAAGCTCAATTTATATATTAACTAATGATCTTTTTTTTCCATTTACAAATATTGTGAAAAAAATATAAAAAAGCTTAATTAGTAATTTTAAGCACTTCACAAACTATTCATGTTAATTTATTATTTACAAATTCATAATCACAGTCTAAAAAAGGTTATATATTTGGTCTTTGATGTTGTGTAGACGTCTACTATTTACACATCTTTAATCATTTATTAATTATTTGTTCATGTTTTGCAGTACCCAATCTAAAGTGAAAACTATTCATCATCTGTTGTTCATTGTTTATAAACGTTTACTAATCATTCAGTACCTATGGGCATTGGACTTTTAGCTGCTGTAACAACATTTGTGTAAACAGTGGTTAGTTAAGTTTAGCTAAATGCTTGCTAAAGACATATCACACATTGTAATTTGGGTGCAAAACATGTTTTTATTGCCTCAACAATTATATTAGCATACTGCTGTATATCATTAAAAATGGTATTTCTTTAATCATACATCAACAGGAGAAAACAACTCAATTTTTCAATTAAATACTTGTTAATTTATCAAAACAATGTAATATAAACCAACTGAACCATGTTCCCTTATAGTAATCAATTTGACCCTTCTAGCCGTACACTTCTGACCCCTTAAACAATGCTTAAACCTACCATACCACCAAACCTGTCCCTAACCTTACCCGTATCACACCTCAATAGCAGCAAAAGTGTTGTGCATTAACAAAAGCTTTTAATCATTGTATAAAATATTTTAAAATCATTTGTATATTATCAAGAAGTGCATAATTATATGAATTGAACGTTTAATGACATTTGTAAGCATTTTAATTTACATGAAATAATGATCTGTTAATCATGAATAAGTGCATTAGTAAACATTAACAAGCACATTATATAATGTTTATTAATGATTTATTTAACAAAAAAAGTTATTATAAAGTGTTACCCAATTATCTAAAACTGTCTGCTTTATTATATTTTCAACCACTGCATGAAGTCATCAGACATGTTTGGCTGTTGATTTGTGTTTTACTGTGTTTAAAATGGCACAGTTGCTTCAATCATCCTCATCCTGTGCAGGGAACAGTAATTACCTTTCTTCTGGGTCCCTGTACTATCAGTGACATGAATAAACGCACGCACACAGACAGAGGCAGAGACAGTAGCCCTACCAAGCCCCTCATCACATGTAATTACATGACAGTTGTGCTGGGGTGTTTTTGATAGCCGGCTTTGATGTGTGCTGGATCAATGCTCACCGTCTCTTCTTAAGCAGACACTTAATGCAGTCGCATTTGCTTGTGTCGCGCTTTTGCACAACACTCTCACAAGAACCCAAAGCAGAGACTCACCAAACAATACCTAATGAGCACTTGCCAAGGTGTGTTTGAGATTTTCCTCAGAGGCCTAAACAAACGGGTGGATGAGAGGAGGTGTCTTCATCACTGAGTGTAGGTAGAAGATAACAATAAAATCACACATAACCTGCTTTAATAAACACCGTTTTCATCTCCTGTTCAACTTCAGCTAAGGCACAACATGGCTTAGACAAGTAGGACACTTTCCTGGATCAGCATCCTTTAAATGCTGTTTTAGGGTGCTTTCACACCTGGCCTGTTGTTTCGGAACCTGGCGCGTTTCCCCCCTTAGCTCGGTTCGTTTGGGCATATGTGAACACGGAAATCGCTCTCGGATCCGCGCCAAAACAATCGGTCCGAGATTGCCTGAACGAGGTGGTCTCGGCTCGATTGAAAACGAACTCTGGAGCGGTTCGGTTGTAGTGAGAAAGCAATGCAATCTAACGGACCAACGAAGCAGGCTATATCACGATGTATAATGTGTAATTATGTAAGTTTTGTGAAATTAACCTGTGAATGTCTGTGGGTGAGGACGTCTTCGCCATTCAAAATCAAAGCGCACTTTTTCATTTTATAATGCTCTTCTTCCTAATAGGTGCATTTTAAAAATGTTTTCCCGATGAATCCTGGACTCCTGCTCAAAGTGATAAATTAATATAAGGACAGCTACAAAAAAAACAACAATAAGCCCGCAAAGCTGTTGTCATTCCATCCTGACGGATGTCAGCTGTGACAGCTAAGTGGAATCCCGGAAAATAAACCGTGGAACTTTGACCAATGAGAGAACAGTTTACTCGCGCGTGACTTGTATTAACAAATTTGGTACGTTTAGAAACATTGCCTTGTGAAAGCAAACCGCACCAAGAATAAAAAGCAACATTGTAATAATTTTAATCCCTGTTTCGGAACAAAGCAATCGACCTACAGGTGTGAAAGCACCCTTACTCGCAACTCAGGCTCATAAGAAAAACGTGACTGTGGTGAAATTTATGCAAAATATCACATTGCTTTTTGCACGTTTCATGACACTTTCAAAGTGAATCAATTCAATTTATCTAAAATAGATAAACTTTAATCTGGCAATGTTTTATTACATTGGTTGTTGTATCGCAGCAGTTTGGTAATTAAATGTCCGATGAGTGGCACAAAAACCACCTACATTTTCCCCTACAAACTGATAGTGTTAACAAAAGCAAATTTGAGGGAAAAAATGCATTTGCTGAAGCAACCATGCCATTTCAACTTGCTTTTACAAGCATTTGAGCTATTTTATGGAATGTTGTGACTTGTGTTTCATGGGACTCGTACCTGAGTGCTATGCATCGCAATTGCAAAGTACCAGGTGTGCTACAGAGCAACTTTACTACATCAGAAAAGCCATACATATGCACCACTTCAGATGCAAACTTCAAAATGTATATGTTTACAAATTATGCAATATGGTTTTGAGGTCATAAAACAGTATTGTGTAAGTAACATCACAAACATAAGTTTATTACACCAATATTCTGTGACTGCAATCATAATTTGTCTGAAAAATAATAAAATAAATGTTCATGTTTTATTGCCACTAGTGGTCTTTTTAACTGAAAGCTGCAAATAATTGTATATACTATTTTGGATATTTGCAAAAATTTAGACAGAGACACATTTTTGTAATGAGTTTAGGTGGCAAATGTCATTTGTACATGCATTATATTAAAACATATTCATAAGTTTCATGTGATCAACCATATGACACAAAAGAGCCAATGTTTGTTGTCACTGTCAAACCATATCTTGAGGCTTCCAGTTTCAATAAGTGACCCTGGACCACAAAACCAGTCTTAAGTCGCTTGGGTATATTTTTACCCATAGCCAAAAAAAAACATTGTGTGGGTCAAAATTATCGATTTTTCTTTTATGCCAAAAATCATTAGGATATTAAGTAAAGATCATGTTTCATGAAGATATTTTGTAAATTTCCTACCGTAAATATATCAAAACTTAATTTTTGATTAGTAATATGTATTGCTAAGTACTTAATTTGGACAACTTTATAGGCGATTTTCTCAGTCTTTAGATTTTTTTGCACCCTCAGATTACAGATTTTCAAATAGTTGTATCTCGGCCACATATTGCCCTATCATAACAAACCACACATCAATGGAAAGCTTGTTTATTCAGCATTCATATGATGTATAAGTCTCAATAAAAAAAGACCCTTATGACTGGTTTTGTGGTCCAGGGTCACATATGTGCATGCTTGAACAAGATTTAAAAGTAGAGGGCTGTATTTCAATAATTTTCTCTATAAATGTACAGAGCAGACCACTGTATGGAAAAGAACAGTATGAAAATTTTGCTGAACATCTCTTTTTGTCTTCCATTGAAGAAAGAACGTCGTTAGGGTTTGGAAAGATATGAGGAGTCATTAATAAAAGAATACAAATTTTGTGGTGAATTATTCTATTAAGCTTCAACTATGATAAACAAGCTTTCTTCACTGGATGGATGACTTAATGGTTTGTACATTACATATCAGTCGCTTGTGAATGGAAAGGTAGTTGGGTGGCAGTCGTGTCTCAGTTTCTGGCTAAAACCAGGAATGAATGTGAAAACAAGGCGTAGAGATTTTGTTAGTGGTCTGGCTTATATGCGCTTATTTGTCATTTAGATGAATGAACTCCTCTCAGAGAGCAATATGCAGCAAGCAAACTCATAAAAAAAACACTAACCTTTCAGGTGACTTTAAGTGCATGTGTGGTGTAAAATCACTCATAATTTCACATTGACATATGATGTTTCCACAGATACACCCTATTTGCACACAAACACACTAGATTCAATACAAATAATTTTATCAGTAAGTGACTGATGACAAAGTGGCTCAAATCAGTTACACTGTGAATCAGATCACCCAAGCCGGGAACTGTTAGCCTGGATTTTAAGCTACCTGGTCTTGTGGCAAAAACGTACCTGGGGGCACTTTTTCGCGAGACGCGAAATACATACCAATAAGTAAATATCACTGCAGTTTCCAAAAGAAATGTACACTAGAGGCAGTAAAACTCTGACACCTTTTATTCCTTTTCACACAAATTTATAGAGTTTTGATTAATAAAGTGTAATTTTCCCACAATTACTTGAAGAATATTATGTTATGACTTCAAAACAATTTTAATATGCTGGGAGATTTGAATACTGATGCTTTTGAATGTTAGCATCACACATATCCAGCTTCATATCTATGGGTTTTCATAGACGGTAGGTTTGTTCGGTAGCTCACGGAGTACAGAGACGTACTTGGGAGGTGAGGAGCTCCGGTTCAAATCCCGTGTAACTATGGTTTGACAAAAGAGTTCAAATCTTCATATAAGGAAGTTCAAATGGCACGGTTGCATCAACAAATGCGTTTTTATATCAGTTTTGCATTTGTTAACACTATCGGGTAGGTTTAGGGTTGGGTTTGGTGTAGGGCATATTTCCAACACGATAGAGCATTAACATTTAGCGACAGCCCCCGGAAAACGTGCCAGGGTTCACGTATTGAACCCGTGTTTTAGCGCTACTCAGTGGATATTTCTCTTTGAAACTGTGGCGAAACGTAAAAATGGTGTTGCAGAAAAATACCCAGAGGTACGAATTTTTATGAGACCAGGTTGATTTTATGCTTTATGGGATTTTTTTTCGAACTATTCTAGTGAAACATTTGTGGGAACAAGATTTAATAGAAGGAGACGTAAAGACTTTAAAATGCGTTTCCAGTGTACAGTTGTAGAGTGTACATTCTGACCCCTAGTGAATTAAAATGTCGTGTTCCATCAGCATGCTCCGAGGAGAATAGATGGCTTGTTTTGTCATACAATCTGTTGATGTCACAATTGGCTGATTTCTCTTTGCGTTTTGTAAACCTGATGGTGGTACAAGGGTCTCTTAGAGCATCAGTGCTGGATAACCCACCTGTAAGCTTGGTAATAGGGTTGTCATAATACCAAAGTTGAGTTGTCACCATGAATAACAGTGAAATTTCATGATACTCCTTTATTCAATTATTAAAGTTAAATATGAATTTCAATATTGACAAATTAAATTAAAAAAACAAAGGCATGTCCACTTCAAGTATTAAGAAAACTGCTTCAAGCTTCAATAACTTTATGTTTTAGGACCATACCCTGTCCATCACTCAAATGGGCCTCATGTCGACATTTTTCTTTCCTTTTAACCTGGTCCCAGTGGTTAGTCTATCTCTGTCCATTCTCTCCCAGTGTCTAAACTTATCTGTACATTCCAAGCATGTCTATTAATATGACATAATATTAGACTAAATGTGTAAGCTTATTTTTACTTTTCCCTATAATTGGTAGCTAATGCTAGTTCTTACCACATGCTTGCTGCCAAACCTGACAGCCAGAACACGGTATGACAAACACTATCAGTTTTATAGTGTACGTTCCATATGCCCAGTAGTATGTTATACAATGCTGTACAACCTATGACTACCTGTTGAATTCGTCTTGGCACAGTAAATGCTCACTAATGCATAACACATTAATAGCAACATGTTTGAGGGCACTGATGAAATCATTATACAATTATGGTGTCTTTGTTTACTAAAGCAGGACATCAAAATAAAACTGTATGGATACTTTATAGTGTTCTCAACTGTTACTCTAAATAGTGCAATAATTATGGTACACTAGCTGCGTCCTTATTCTGTGCTAAAAGATGAGCCACAGTATCACTTAATTATGGCTATGGGAAGTCTCCTCAGTAATATGGATAATGCAGACTCTGTAGGAGACAGAAGCTGAAATTCACTTTGATCAGACAGTTTATGGCTGCGCTAGTCGCATTTTCCTTTGGGGATCTTCACAGCAAACAATTATGAATACTTTTAAGCTGATCCTTTGAAACTAATTGGTTTTCAGTTATTTATATTGCTTATCTATGTTGGAAAATGATTGTATATTAAACTTTATGAACATATTTTATCGAACTGTTGAAGGAAATTTTTTATAAACACATTTAGATGAAACACTAATTTGCTTTTATTGCAAAAATGTAAATGCTGAGAAAGTGTACCTATAATTTAACCAAATGTTGGTTGTTATACAGAATTTTCTTCCTTGTTAAATTAAGTTAGACTAGGCATCGTTTTGAGAGGGCTCGTTGATGCATTGAAAGCCTCTAAGGGAATTTGTATTCAGCTCTGAATGCTTGAAAATGTAGCCACACCGATAAAGATCAACATAAGAACTGGCCAGTCTTCATCAGATGTCTGTTGTCCAATAGATAATAATCCCAAAGATGACTGGAGGAGCAGAGGCCACACAAATGGTTCTGGGAAGGCTGATCATCATGAAGAGATGCCAGATGCCCTGGATGCATAACTGAAAGCTCAAAATGGCTTGAGCTGCTTTGTTTTGAGAGCCATTTCTGAGGTTTATCCCAAAGTGGTTCCAAACAATCAATTAAGAGATTCCTGATAAATCCATTCTGCCGTTACCCAATACTACTGCTGCAAAATGAACTCAAATGTTCATTGGAGAGCAAGATAATGTGCTAATCATAGCATGGTCTGTGCTATAAAAAAAAATGATGGAGTCAAGAGTTTTAGACAGAAACGGGCGTCTAGGGAGAGATCATTGGACAAGTTCTATCGATCCACCAGCCCTTTCCTAAAGGCAAAAATCCATGAATTGGTTATTGGCCCCTGAGCTCTCAATATGGCAGAGAAGATGATTTCACTAGTGACTGAAGGAATGTTAGCTTTGCAATTAGCTGTCCAGAAATCCATAAAAGAGCCAATAAATATTTTATGCAGATAGGGTATGATAGTTACAGCTACCAAAACTTTGGAAATATTTAGTTTTAGAATCATTGAAAGCTGTCTTGGGAATAGTTCAGATAACCTAATGGATGAAGACCCCATTTGATTTTGGAAAATATTCCTTGGGCTTCATTTCAATCATATTTCTGAAGCATGAAATGCTGAGACACCAATGACAGTGAGGGGGGTGAATGGCGATGCCCAGTTTATTGGCACTGTCAGGCATGTCATTTGTATTTGTTTGTCCTCTGGCTCCATGCCATAGCTGCATATTGCCATCACAACCAAAATTAACATATTCAGATCTCTCACGGCATTAATCATCCTTCACAAGACACAGATTTTCCCACTTTTCACCTTTCGTGCCATATCATCACCACCAAACTCATTTAGACGTGCCATATCTTTCCCTCCAAGGGACCTTCGGCAGAGTGGATAAGCCGGCCTCGGCATCACGTTGCACATACAGTGCCTCAAGCAGTTGAGGTGGAAAATAATTCATGTGGAAATTCACCCTTCATATGCCAGCACACGGCCCTCTTATGCCTGCCAACGTTGAAATAAAGATGAGTGGGGTTGAGATAATGAAGCCCTCTGTTACAGCCTCTACAGACTGATTGATGTCTGGCTCATGCCAGGAACAGGAGCACAAAGACGGGGTCCACAGGTCCAAGGTCACAGTGGCTGTTTAGTTGTTTGTTTTTATGTTTCCTGTATGAAACATGCCTCTAGGACAGAGTCAATAATTGTGGCCAGTATGTTCAGACATCTGTTGCTAAGACATCTGATGTGTACCTACACATCTTCTCGTGCGATTTTAATAATCGACAGCATTTGTGTGATGTTCTGTTTTTACAGGATCTAAAATTAGCTACTAATCGTGATGATGTTTATTAGGGATCCAAGTGTCAAAAACAGCATGCTACAATCTCTATTTCAAATATTTGCTGAATTGTGTCATGTAGTTTAGTTGATTTCTCCCTAAAAAAAAGTGCAATATTATATTTATTTAAGTATGTATGCATGTATGTATGTGTTTGTTTGTTTGTACTATAGTGGGGTAAGAATGCCCCCAGTGTATATCATTTAAATTAATAATTATTATAATGAATGGAGTTATTATTTAACAGTTCTATGAATTACAATTCAAACATTTTCATTATTTCTAATCACCCAAAAGCCCATATTGCTTTTATGACCAGCAATTCAATCAAAATATATGCCTATATATAATTCATAGAATAATTTAGTATATGTTAGACATATTTCTTTGACTGGGATTATGTCACTTGTTTGTCTTTGTTCAACTGTTCTAAACTAAATGAACTACTGTCAAATGTCAAAATGCATTTATTTATATAGAAAATTGCATTATGTTTCATTAACAACACATTTAAAAAAAAATGGGAATATTTTATAAGATGAAAGAGGATTTCTAGTTTTTTGCAGTGACAACGAAAATACAGAATACTGCATTTCACCTCTGCATACTAAAGACATCTCTAAATATTTTATTAACCGTACACACAGTTCTTAAGGAGGAATCTTGCCCAAACTCCCCTATACAGTATATCTGATGTATGGTATATATCTATATATCCCAAAGCATTAATACAAATAAAATTTACTGTAGATATATTGTCACATATCATTCTATCACTACTCTATATTTAGTCTTTTATCATATGTCTTAATAACATCTTAACAGCTTAATACTAATAAAAAAAAATTGTCTGGGATGAAACCAATACTTTTATAACCTATGTTCTGTAAACAAAACATTACAGAATGCAATTGCTTATAGTTTAGGCTATATTTTCCATCCAAACAGCAGTGGCTCTACTGCTGAGTCACTTAGCTTTCAAACTGATAGCCAAACAAAGATGCATTTACTGGTCTTGCGTTTCACTCCCTGCACACTAAATTATCCGTTCTCCCTGCATGGCTTTGTGTGATGACAGATAGCTTCACCGAGACTCTGTTTACCATTAACATTAATATACCATACCTTTTAGTTCATTTTTTATGATGGCTATGTTCAAAATATTTATATAATATAAAAAAAAATAGACCTTTGAACTAAATCAATCCTAGGTTGTTAACTCGTAAATGTCTTTGCCAACCTTACAAAATTCATAGTCAGGAGCCGTTGAATGGTATACAGTACTAGAAAACTGAATAGTATACACTGTGAACTAGGGTTGGGTATCGATTAGGTTTTTTACGATACCGGTGCCAAATTGATACTTTTAAAATGGTACCGGTGCCTAAACGGTGCCTGAACCGATACTTTGAAAAAAAAAAGAGCCACAAAAAACATGGATAACATTAAAGAACATTAAAAATATTTAAAATAAATATACATAGCATTCACATGTTCCACCGATGCTCTCATTTCCCGAGTTCTGCTTCCATTACTCTAAGGCTAATAAATGTATTTCACGATCTGGGTTATTATTTCATTAAAAAAAAAAATTTAATACAAAACGTCTCAGGTTTCTTATGTAACCATGGTTCCCTGAGTGGGGAACGAGACACTGCGTCCTCTAGGGGTCGCTATGGGGAACGCCTCATCGTGACCCGTGTCTGAAGCATACATTGAAAAAACACCAACTCGTTGGCCGGCGACAGCCATGACGTCACTACCGGTGCGACTACAGTATAAATAGGCGCCTGGAGCACACATCATTTACTTCTTCGTCTGAAGCTTGCGTCCGCAGCATGGCGTATGCCACATGTCATGCACTGTAATATGTTTTATATTAAATATTACAATTTCAAATGAAAATACCAACATGATCGTTTTATAAAATATGCGTTTATATGTGTTAAGGGCTAGATTTTCGCTGGAGGAAACAGCTGTGTTGTGATGAGCGGTAAACGCAGCGGAAACTTTACAGTAGATGGTAAAACTGATTGCTCCCTCGTGATCTTTTGTAAACTGTATTTATGACAAAGAACTGCACAGATACAGATATTATAACAATCTATCGATAAACACACCTTGTGTCCTCTGTTTCTGTTCGAGTCCGCTCGCGCTGCGCAGCAGGGGAGGAGACGAAGTCTGCTGCCGTTTTCATTTGAAATTTAAAGGGGCTGACTCTGAGGCGATCGCGAATATTGGCATTGCCATATTGGCACCGCGTTTTGGTACCCAACCCTACTGTGAACTGCCTACTGTGGAATCTGTTGCCTTTATAGTCTTAGCTTACATAAGGTGAAGGACACTTATTTATTTGTTAAGAAAAACCTGAAAATAGGAATTACCATGTCTTGCTGTTTTACGTTTCACAACACTTTCAAGGTAAATGTCCAGTAAAGTGTTTTTAGATTTATTAAAAATATATGAATGTTTATCTTGCAACATTTTATTACTCTGTTTTTTGTACATATTGCGGCAGTTTGGAAACTGAAATAGGAGTCATGTGAGTGGCGCTAAAAGATCAATACTATTCAGTGTTTGCAATTAACGTACCACCTCCATTAAACCATAACCTTAACCTAACCGATAGTGTTAACAAAAGCAAACTTGAGATAAAAACACATTAAACAGTTTTTATTTTTATTTTGACTCCGCAGCAAAATGCAATGTACCAGGTGGGTTACCAAGCAAGTTTACTATGTAGTATTGTTCAAGGAACCATGCAAAAATAAGTCTTTATAAATCAATCTATATTCATAATGTGTTGTGTGAAAAAAAAAAATAAATAAAATTGTGGTAACACTTTGATTGGTAACAGATTAGGGAACAATATTCTATTAACTAGTTGCTTATTAGCATGCATATTACTAGCATATTGGTTGTTTTTTTAGTACTTTTAAAGAACATATTAATGCATCATTCTGCACGACCGTATTCTGCATCCATTAACAATAACCAAGACCTAAACATAACTACTACTACAACTACCTTACTTCTTGTCAGTAAGCAGCAAATTAGGAGTTTGAGGGAAAACTCTTAGTTAATAGTGAATATGTTTTCCCTAAAGTGCTACCAAAGATGTTTGTATTTTACTGCCACTAGTGTTTATTTCAATTAGCATATTTTGAGTAAACATATACAGTTACTGTGACTGGTAACACTTTATTTTAGGGTCTCTTAACTAGTTGCTTATTAGCATGCATATTACTAGAATATTAGCTATTTATTAGTACTAATTAAGCACATATTAATGCCTTAATTCTACATGACCTTATCCTACATCCCTAATCCTGCCAAATACCTAAACTTAACAACTACTTTACTAACTGTTAATAAGCAGCAAATTAGGAATTTATTGAGGGAAATGTCATAGTTAATAGTGAATAAGTGTTCCCTATTCTAAAGTGTTACTCCGTGACTATTACTCAATTAGATTTCAAACATACTGCCCACCCCAAAAGATACATATACAAGAGGAAAAAGAGTGTATGAAAACAGAATATTTTTAAGTCAGTTTAATCTCTTGGTGTGTGTGTGTGTTTCTTTAAGCAGAAATGTCCATGACTTCTTCTCGATTTGGGTTTCTCTCACTAGAGGAACATTGGATTTGACAGACACCATGATCAAAAGCTATAACATTTCAAGTTGGCAGTCTGAGCGTAATTTGTTTAATGGAGATGATGGCTCGCAGGCAGAGTGCAAACGACACCAGCTGAGACTTTTTAATTAGCCAATGCTTACATACTGATTATTACCTGCTTTGCCATTTTGAATTGTATAGCTCACACTTTCTCTTTGACTTCCTCCCATAATTCAATTAATTTAGCAGTCAGGAAAAGATTTGGTTTCAATATTTGCAAAAAAACAAATCACCAGGAATTTCACATTATACCAAGGAGGATACTATTCTCAACAAATTAGAGGAACAGTCCCCAATTTTAATTAGAATTTTATCATGTTTTCTGAAGTGAGAAGTTCCCTGGGAAAAAGAGCACTCAGGTGACACACCTGTAATAGGGGAAATTAAAGGCTCCATCATCTTGAACAGTGTCATTTTCTTTTCTATAACGCACTATCTGCCGCTGATGTCCTCGGGGATGGTGAGATTTTGGAGGCAGGGATGAGAGGTAATGATGCGGTGACCCTCTACCGATCACATCTCGCTCTTAAGAGCCAGTGAAAAATCCCTGCATGGTGCAGTAGACAGCTAATGGGCTTCACACCTGTATCTGTCTGTCTTTCAGACAGGAAAATAAACAAAAGTACAGTTTGTTGGGCTTGTAATAAAGAAGCAGTGCAGGTCTTTTACTCTAAGGGTGACAGAACAGAGATATGAAAGCATGAACAATGTGCTTCAAGCATCTTCTGAAGGAGCTCTATTTAAGGTAAATCTCTGATGAAAATATCTCAATAATGGTGTCGAGAAAGTGCTTTGCCTTTTTCAACATGGAATTAAAATGCTTTGTTTAACACAAAGGTCTTTATTTAGCTAAAGTAATTAATCCATTATCTCAATTTTAATTCATCATTGAAAATTGTATTGCATTTCAGGGGCTTTTTTTTTTACTTGAGACTTTTTAGTTGTCTTTGAAGACATCATCTACCTCAGTGCTAGTCTGGGGTGCAGACTAAGTTCTGTCATTACAATTAGAGTTCAATGGAACTTGCGACCATAATTATTTAACAGTATTTTTGGGAAGCACACCCCTGATTGGCTAAGCAGCATTCCAGGAATGCTGATATGGAATGCAATAGCAATGGCATGTTTCACTGTTGTATTGTATCACACCATTTATCTCTGTTTACATCTGACCAGACCATAGTAAGTGAGTGGTGCCAAATTTTGTCTTAAAACAGTTTGGATTAATGCGTGAATTTTACATCAACTAATTAATATTCATGAACCTGAGCTGGTATAATGTATTCAAGGTTTATAATTTATTAATGCCGTGCACCTGCCACCCCTTTCAAATCATTTATACTCACAAACACAGGCGATCACACTGAAATGGCAGATTTAACTAAAGCCAAATCAACTGAAACTCTTTATTTTTGTTTCTGTGAATACAATAGATATATGTTAGAAAAAGTAATGCATCTTATTAACTTCATTATTTATTTATTTAGTTGTGCTTCACAGTGATATTGTTGGTCATACTGGGTTTTCCCACAAGTAGATGCCCTGACATTATTGACGGACATCACAACTACGAATGAATGAATGAATGAATGATGTACAGTCATTGTTATGCCGTTAAAACTGTACTGATAAATTCACAATTTGACATGGATTAAATTCTCTAGCTGCTAAAAATTGACATTTTAGGAGGGAGTGTGTTTGAATATAATTTATTCAGTGTAGTGCATAATACATCATATCATGAACAAAATTATCAGTGCATGAATTTATAACAATTTCTGATATAATTTTTTTTTCATATAACTATCACATAGAACAGTCGAACTGCTACAGTTTTGCCTACATGGTATCTCAAAGGAGATGAAGCAAGTGTGTGCCAATACTTTCACCTCCATTAGTAATAGCTGCATCACTGCTTATTTGCATAAATGTAACATTTCCTCAGCTTTCCAACATTTTTTTGCATCGCTGAAGAAGCCCACATTATATTCTCAATAGTCACTGTTGCTCATGTCAACAGAAATCAGAAAAACATGGTCTGTAACTTAATCTGCAATGGACAAGTATACCTCCGATCATTAGGTGAGAGGTGTACTATATGTTTTCAGTCATCTGATTTACTGCTTTCATTGTGAAAACTGATAAATTCATGTTGACTTATTACTATGTTTTGTAAAAAATAAGTCACTTTAGCAGTCTTTGACAAAGATTACTAATTACAGAAGTAATATACTTTAATACACCTAGTGCAAACTGTATATATATTTATATTTTAGCATTATAATTATATTAAATGCAATTTGTTTTGACCCACTTAAGTAGAACCTAAGTACAAACTTACAATGTCTTTGAAATAGGGTAAAAGTGTACTGTCAATTTTACTGAAAAATATTTATGGTAAGCTAAAATATATTTGAATGTAATTTCTATTAAAACTTGGATGTCATGCATTCAAACATATTTGTAATTACACATTTATAATTATGCAGTTGCTATTTAGTACATTTAAAATGTATTAACTTGAAATGTAGTATCAAATAAATCTATGGTTAAAATGATAACACTTTACATTAGAGGTCTGCACGGGAACCGCGGGACCCGACCAGATTTCTTGCGACGCGGGATTAAATTCCTGAATAAAACGTGGTCGCGGTCGGTAACTCTGGTGTAATTTGAACGGGAGCTGGCGGTCTAACAATATCCCGTTCCCGACGTCCTTTCAGAACAACATATCTGTCCTTTATTCTTATTGACCACCGGTACAGCCTGCACTCAGGACTGTTATGCATGCGCTGCACGCATGAACCAGCGCTTTCTGAGTCCCGCATTTTATTTGAGAGGTTCTGTGCGCAGCATGTGAATAACGATGCTCAGAGCAGGCTGTAGCCTACCAGTGGTAAATACGGTCCTCAGACAGAACAGGCAGGTTGTCGATGAGTGACAGAGCAGAATAGGGATGGAGCAAAGTGTGGCTGTGCTGTCCTTGAAGGACGTTCAACTCGGTTTTGTTTATATTTTGCTTAGCCTATCATTTTAAATTACAGATTTCGTAGCGTATTTATTTATTTTTCTCTGCGACACTTTTCCCACTGTGTGTACAGCAAAATGTTAAACGAATTTTGTATTTTTTTATTTGTTTTTCTCTGTGACACTTTGCCCTATTGTTGTTAATGTTAAACAAATTGTATCCTGACAAGACGAATAAAAATAAGAAATTCAATTTTTGTACAACATCTTTATTTTCTCTATGACACTTTTTTTCCTTACTGTGTTGGCAGCATTTGCTTTCAATAACTTCAAGACTCTTGACAAGACGATTTATATAAATACAATTTTGTGCAGACTACACTTTTATTTGTTAGCCTATCTCTCTTTTTTCAGTAGCGGAAATTTAAATTTGAGATTCTGGAAATGAGATCTAAATTTAGCGGGAACGGTCGGGTCGAGAAGAAAATTATTCTAAGCGGACAGCAGGTGAACAAAGAGTGAATATATAGCGGGAGCGGGTGGGTGTGGAATAGAACCTTGCGGGAGCGGGCGGGAGACCTCTACTTTACATGTGCTTTAATTGGAAATGTAATGGTATTTTACTGTAAAATTACATTAAATGTCACAATAGATCTACAGTATTGCATTTTCCACCGTATAGTGTGAGGGTACTTGCCATTAGAGCACTATTTTCCTTTTTAAGTGGGAAGTTCATGGCTGGAATTAACTACAAAGTGGACCAGGCTTCATGTTAATTTGCTCTGTGAGAATAAGAACACCTGAGCAAATATGGGGAACATGGTCAGGCCACCTCCACAATTATTGCAGAAAGATTTGCACATTTCAGAATTTATAAAACTCTAGTTGCTGGCAATGTCATTAAAATTTCCCCATTAAAAATATAAGCTTTTCACACTTGTTTCAGTGAATCATTGCATTGTCTTGCATCAAACTGATTTTTACCAGCACCTTGTATACTGCAGTCAGCTAGAGTACTGAAGCTCTTTTGTTTTATTAAACTGCTTCCATTCATGAATAGCACACTTGATAAATATAAATCCAATGCAAATCCAAACTCTATTGTTGAGTGCCAGGGTGTGCAACCTGTGTTTGCCTTTATAGCTCCTTAAAATGCCATTCAGACTGTGCACACTGTATCCCTTGATGTTGATATCAATGCTGCCCAACTCGCCAGCTCCCATAATCACAATCATGAGATTAACGGTGATATTGTCACATTCACTTAACCTTGTTTTTGCACCCATAACCAATCCTCTCTTTCTGAATAATTTTTTTGGACTGCCTGTTATCATGAGCTGGGTAGTTTAGGGATGGAAATCACATGGACATTCAAGGGCACTTTTCCAAAAACCATTAGCAGACCTATCTACAAGTGTACGTGGATGCTAATATGACAAGATAGTTAACGAATATTAAGCACATAATGGGCTAATTCAAGTCTGGCAGAGCTTGGGGGAAATGTGCCATTTGTTTTGCCTGTTTGGGTGTTGGAAAGATTGATTTGGACAGAGTTGTTGTACAGATTATAGTCGAATGCTCTCAGAGGAAGGTACCTATCCATTAATGTTAGATTTCACATTATTTCAACAATGCAGAATATTCAGAAAACAAAGACTCATAATTGTCTTTGTGGAAGGATTGTGTTTCATTATTACATCAATAGTGGTGAAGAATGAAACCTGATGATACAAATTCAAAACTAAAAGGCAGTCTTAAGAAGTAAATGTTTTGGTTTGTGGTCACTTCCTCTAATCACTGAACATACTGATATAGATAGGAACTATTTGCAGTTGCAATGATTTGCCTAAATCATTTGGATTGGTGCTCTGTGGCACAATATGCTGAATTGTGTTCTATAGGATACTGACATTGCATTTCATAAAAAATAAATAAATGTACGAAATTGCAACTTCATCATTACAAATGTGCAATTACAAATAAATCCATTTAAATACAAGACATACAAGTTTCAATAGCACTAACATTAAAGTATATTTTAGTTTTCTATAAACGATTGTCTGTACATTTGGCAGTACACTTTAAGTCATTATGAATTTACATATAAAATTGTACTACTAAATTCCCACTTATAATCAAATAATAAAATTATAATATAAATTTAAATTACAATACATTTTCAGTAACACTACCAAACACTGTTACATGTATATGAACGGACACCTTAAAATAAAGTGTAACCACATTCAATTAATTGTAAATAACATGTAATCAAGTGTTCTATTACTTCCAATGGCTCAAGGGAAGCAACAAATATGAGAGACACATGCATGCCCAATTTTAGACCTAAAAGTAAAGGCTTTAATAACAGAAAATTAAAGTAACTATTTAATAAATAACATAAACAATAAAGGAAATAACAATGTTTCTGTAAATGTCAGTGTGAGCATTATGTAACGTAGGGTGCATTATTGAATGTATAGGAGCGTCTGAAAGACAGCTTCAGGTGTACACAATAGACTACACTTTGGAATAATTAAGGAACAGAGCAACCAATCACAGAAAATCCCCCCAAAAGAAGAGCAGGGGTCTTCACATTCTGAAAACATTACATGAGGTTTGCACTTAAGTATAGTCTTTAAAACTACATTTCCACAATAAGTATTTTATTTTATTTTCATTAAGTATGCTGAAGTGTACTTCTTCACAAGGGAGTTCAGGGGATTTATTTGGCCGTGTTTTTTTTTTTTTAGTTTAAAATCATACATCTGAGTCTGTAATACAATTTTTATTTTTGCACATGTAGTCCTAATGACTATCAATGCATGTATGGAAAGTCAGACCCAAACACTGATTCCTGGTGTTGAAATGGCCTCAACTGCAGTAACGTGTTAAGTTAATTATTTTATACTGCTTGGTGCTGCACAGATATCTGACTCATTCACTTTATCCCAGCATCAGGGGAAAATGCCAGTGCTGAAATAGTAGGTAATTAGATGATTCTCTCTTGTGGCACTGGCCATCTCACCCTCCATCTGAGAGTATGAGGGAACTAGAAAAATGTGAAGGACTGGGGAAATGTAGACCAATTTACTCACCCAAGTGTCATTTATAACTACAGTTCTCTCTGAATGGATGAAAGCCTGTGTGTGATTCATTATATTTATGTTTTTTCTATATTTTCAGTATACCACAATAGGTGAGCAATATGCAGTGTGTTACTTAACAATACTCAACAGAGTTTTAACAAATTCCCCATCTACAGTGGGGAAAATATTTATTTGATCCCCTGCTGATTTTGTAAGTTTGCCCACTTACAAAGAAATGAAGGGTCTGTAATTTTTATGGTAGGTTTATTCTAATGGACAGAGACAGAATACCAACCAAAAAATCCAGAAAAAAAAAACCACATTATATAAAAGTAGGGCTGGGCGATATGTCCGGAAAATCATATCTCGGTACAAATATAGTGAAAGTAGGCTATGCTATCCATTATGTGCCAAAAAGTGGGCTAAAATCACAAACTAACATTGTAACATTACAATCTAAAGACAAAAATAATGCTTTTTAATACAGAAGTACAATTCACTAAACTAAAAATGAAAGTAAATAAACACAAGAGCACAGATTGATTGCAGTGAATATTTTGACTACCCCGTTACGGCTATCTGCTATCATAAAATAAACTTACATATAGTTAAAAATTCTACATATGACAATTATTGCGCGCCGTCTGTTTGCTCATTCACTGAAGTCTGTGAAATTTAGCAGAGAATCGCATGCAGAAGGATCCTGACAGCAAAGTGGAAATATTTCCATGACTTTCTAACGTTTACAGATGGAGAATATACCCTTGAAATGTAAGTTATGCACTGAAGAAAACAGCATACCAAACAGCACAAGAAGCATCTCTGTCAGCAGCATATGAGTCTGTCAGAGCATCTGACGGGGTGAACCGCTTTAAACTAGACATGTTAACTATATCTTACAAGTTATTTTAAAGCCCTTAATATAAAGCATGTCTCATGTTTAGGACAAACTGGATTATGCACTTTCCCCGCAGCAGCTCACTCTGTGCCCTCTGCTATTATTCAGATGCGCTCATATCAAACTACTGTATATCGATATAGGCGGTATTGCCTCATACCGTATTGCTTATAAAAAATATATCAATGTATCGTACAAACTCGATATACCGCCCAGCCCTATATAAAGGTTAGAGATTGATTTGCATTTCAGTGAGTGAAATAAGTATTTGATCCCCTACCAACCAGCAAGAATTCTGGCTCCCACAGACTGGTTATGTGCCCATGTGGAACACAGATTAGTCCTGCCACTTTAAGAAGTTACTCCTAATGTCAGCTCATTAGGTGTATAAAATAGACCTGTCCACACAATCTGTATCTTCCATTCCAACCTCTCCCACCACCATGGGCAAGACCAAAGAGCTGTCAAAGGATGTCAGACAAGATTATAGATCTGCACAAGGCTGGAATGGGCTACAAGACAATCAGCAAGAAGGAGACAACTGTTGGTGCGATTATTCGGAAATGGAAGAAATACAAAATAACTATCAATCGGCCTCGGTCTGGAGCTCTGTGCAAGATCTCTCCTCATGGGGTAAGGATGATCATGAGAAAGGTGAGGGATCAG
>NW_015538015.1:1121044-1132771 GCF_001515605.1 Sinocyclocheilus anshuiensis
GAACCGCTTTAAACTAGACATGTTAACTATATCTTACAAGTTATTTTAAAGCCCTTAATATAAAGCATGTCTCATGTTTAGGACAAACTGGATTATGCACTTTCCCCGCAGCAGCTCACTCTGTGCCCTCTGCTATTATTCAGATGCGCTCATATCAAACTACTGTATATCGATATAGGCGGTATTGCCTCATACCGTATTGCTTATAAAAAATATATCAATGTATCGTACAAACTCGATATACCGCCCAGCCCTATATAAAGGTTAGAGATTGATTTGCATTTCAGTGAGTGAAATAAGTATTTGATCCCCTACCAACCAGCAAGAATTCTGGCTCCCACAGACTGGTTATGTGCCCATGTGGAACACAGATTAGTCCTGCCACTTTAAGAAGTTACTCCTAATGTCAGCTCATTAGTTGTATAAAATAGATCTGTCCACACAATCTGTATCTTCCATTCCAACCTCTCCCACCACCATGGGCAAGACCAAAGAGCTGTCAAAGGATGTCAGACAAGATTATAGATCTGCACAAGGCTGGAATGGGCTACAAGACAATCAGCAAGAAGGAGACAACTGTTGGTGCGATTATTCGGAAATGGAAGAAATACAAAATAACCATCAATCAGCCTTGGTCTGGAGCTCCGTGCAAGATCTCGCCTCATGGGGTAAGAATGATCATGAGAAAGGTGAGCGATCCGCACCGAACTACATGGCAGGAGCTTGTAAATGATCTTAAGGCAGTTGGGACCACAGTCACCAAGCAAAACATCGGTAACACACTATGCTGCAATGGACTGAAATCCTGCAGCAAGGTCCCCCTGCTCAAGAAGGCAAATGTACAGGCCCGTATAAAGTTTGCCAAAGAACATCAAACTTATTCAGAGAAGGCTTGGAAAAAAGTGCTGTGGTCCGATGAGACCAAAATTGAGCTCTTTGGCATTAACTCGACTCGCCGTGTTTGGAGGAAGAGAAATGCTGACTATGACCCCAATAACACCATCCCTACAGTCAAGCACGGAGGTGAAAAAATTATGCTTTGGGGCTGGTTTTCTGCTAAGGATACAGGATGACTTGACCGCATTTACAGGGGCAAATAGATGGGGCCATGTACTGTAAAATCTTGGACGAGAACCTCCTTCCCTCAGCCAGAACACTGAAGATGGGTCATGGATGGGTCTTCCAGCATGACAATGACCCGAAACATACTGCCAAGGCAACAAAGGAGTGGCTCAAGAAGAAGCACATTAAGGTCATAGAGTGGCCTAGCCAGTCTCCAAACCTCAATCCTATAGAAAATCTGGGGATCAAATACTTAATTCACTCACTGAAATGCAAATCAATTTCTAACCTTTATATAATGTGTTTGTTTTTTTTTTTTCTGGATTTTTTGGTTTGTATTCTGTCTCTATACGTTAAAATAAACCTACCATAAAAATTACAGACCCTTCATTTCTTTGTAAGTGGGCAAACTTACAAAATCAGCAGGGGATCAAATAAATATTTTCCCCACTGTAAGTCATGTTGGAATTATTGTATTTACAAGGCAAGTGCACATGAACGCCACCAGAGTGATGTAATTACCAGTGGGAAACTCGCCGAAAGTGTTGGGGGCATGTTGATTAAGAGACCATGGCAGAAGCAAATAGTATTTGTGCATAATTAGTTTTTACTGTCGACTGTTTTCCGTGCACATTTTCTATACTATAGATAAAGAACAGATGAAGCTTTCCAGTCTTGTGCGACAAAATTACTTTTCTTCTTTTTTTTTTTTAGGAATGCAAAAATTATACTTGATGTAGTTGTCTGTTATAGAAGTTTTTTCAGCTATGGTTACTTCCATTTCTGTGAACCCTGGAAATGTGAAAACGGTCCATGTTTATAAATCATCCAGTTTTTACTTTTGTTGCATTAAAAAAAAGAAAGAAAAAAAAAAAGTTTGTCCAAAACTGAAAAGGAGACTAAAACAGTGGTCTCAGACTCAGTTCCTGGAGGGCCACCGCTCTGCAGAGTGTAGCTCCAACCAGCTCCAATTCACTCCTTCTTGGAAGTTTCTAGTAATCCTGAAGACTTTGGTTAGGTGGATCAGGTGTTTTTGATTAGGGTTGGAGCAAAACTGTGCAGAGCTCTGGTCCTCCACGAATTGAGTTTGAGAACAATGGTCTGAAATATTCCAACCAAAATCACTACTGTGTTAAAATCAAACATCACAATTTTTTTTTTAAACCCCAATTCACCCTATGTTTTGTCTGGTCCAGCAAATGTGCATGCATAGCAGAAAAAAAGAGGCCTCTATCAAAAACCTGATTGGCTTTTAAAACCAAAAGACAGGACTTATTTTCCCAGAACCACCACGGAGTGTTGAAAAATCTCCCATTCAATCTTCTTCACCTCCTCTGGTATCAGACTACTGTATCTCAGGTATTACTCGATTGCAAATGCTGCTTGAAAGTACCATACTTGATTTGTGGTAAGCGTAACCAAGATTTCCTTTGGCCTCAACCCAAAAGAAAGCCCTAGCAAGGAAGGAATCCAGTGCCTCTTCATTTATCACTCTTGAGAAAAAAAGTTTAAACATCCTCATCTATTATCAGAAACAGCAAGTCAACATCTCTTTGCTAATGTCAACTGTCAATCTCCTTATGGATTTTCTGCTGTAGCCATGATATTCGAATCTATCACAGTAATTGCACTAAACAGGTTCCAACTAAATATTTGATATTTATAAATAGTTCATTCATTTAAATGAAAACCATTTAAATGAATATACACAAGTTAACAAGTAAAATAGTTTTTAGCACATTTTCAGGAACATTATATTCATCCTTTTAAAGAACGCTCATTCAGTGTGAGCATTCAGTGGGTGGTCTTTAATGATGGATTGATTTGAACTTTCCAATATTATTTTTTAGCAGAAATTGCCTCAGGCTATTAAGGGCACACTCAGTCGGATTACTTGAACTGTCATGTCGTTTTTATTTAATGCCACTCAATTAATTATATAACTCTGGCCTTTTCAATATCATAGCACCTGAATTTTGGAGCCTAGTCAAGCATATTTGACTAACATCTGTTAAAATGTTTGTTTGATGAACCAGAATGCATGTGTCCAAGTGTTTTTTTTTTTCCAAATAATAATTTTGAAAATAACATCAGAATCAGAATGAGCTTTATTGCCAGGTATGTTTACACATACGTGGAATTTGTTTTCGTGACAGAAGCTTCCACAGTGTAACAGAATGACAGTGACAGTCATACAATGTCTAGAGCGGTGTCTGAACATATTTTTCTTACTCATTTAACAAACTATGTGATATTCACTATGTAATAATTGAGTCAGCTGTTTCAGATGGACCATGTGTATGAATGTGTAAAATGTCGCTGACACTTACATTCTATTATGCGCCTTGTAAGTTCAAAACCACGATGAGATGTCTTTTATGAGATGTATTTTATTCTGACATGTTTTTCCACTTTCATCTGCTGTATGAGCTGGCATTGGCTTTCAACATTACTATAAGAACTGATTAACCTACATATTAAAGGGATCATGAACTGCCTTTTTTTATTATTTTGTACTGTTGTACCTCTGAGGTCCACTTATAATGCTATCAAGTTTTTTACATAAAAAAAACAAAAAAACAATTTAGAAGTATTGGGCTATTTTCTGTCCTGTTTTGACCCCCTCTCATCAGAATGCTCTGTTTGAATAGGCATGGCGGATTGTAGACTTGAAAGTAAATGCCCACTGATATGATTGGCAAACAGTTGTGTATGTTTGACAGCTACATCCTTCACGGATGAACGCTGCTGTGATAGGTTAAAAATGCATACATACTCAGTACATATCAAACAATCTGTAATAACAGACAAAGCAATAGTGACCACGTAATAAAAACAGTTACTCACACTTCTGTGGTGTGACATTACTGTCAGATCCAATGTAATCGGCACAGCATCATCTTTTAGTTTCAATCTTCCTGAAAATCCTGTGTTGAATTGTGCTTTGTTTATAAACGAATCCACGGTAAAATGAAGTGAACAAAGGACCAAGTTTTTACTGACGTGGTCTGGAACTTCCTTAAAAATAAAGTTCATCCACTCTTTCCTAATGTATAGATCAGAAGGAAGGCAATGCAAAGACTGTGTTTTTCCTCAACTTGGCACTGCACAGTGTGCCTCTCTAGTTATTTACACACTATGTGCGCGAATCAATGGGCAGGGCTAAACATGCAGTGATGTAGAATCAGGCGTTTACCTTCCTCTGCAGAGACTGCATTTAGCCACACTATTACACCATAAAGTGGCACATTCCACAACCTGTCGTTTTGGCAGATTGGCTTCAATATAAGCTGTTTTTAGACTAATGAGAAAGTGGAGTTCTGAAACGTACAGGATGTTTTAATAATACAATGACCTCTTATATGTCAAAAGATCAAGGATATTTTGATTTCTCAGTTCATGACCCCTTTAAAAGGAATAATTTACCGCAAAATTACTCTTCCCTTTGCATATGTTGTTCCAAACCTGTATGAAGAAATACATATGTTGTTCACATACATTATGAACAAATACGTGTTGAGAAATGCTCCAAACTCAACCTCAGCCTATTGTAAAGGAGATAAAGCACATGACAAATAACATAAAACTTGGCTAAAAGGCCAAAAGACCTACCTATCTACAACTGATGGTTAAAAGCCTCCAGCAGTGAGAAAAGCCTCCATTAGCTCTCCATACCTCCCGACTAAAGCCGCTGGTTGATGAGGCACAGCTGACTTCATTCTTCAATCAGCTGTTTTTCAAAGCCAAACCATTTAATTGATTATCATATAAGGAATGAACCAGCAGTATGGAAAGGGACCTTTCAAGACATTAAGACAAGCAATAAGCTCTTAGACAATATGTCTAGAGCTTGTTTTAATGGCTGTTATTAAATTCAACTCACATTTGATGGCTTTCAGGACCCGTAATGCTGAGATCTCACTTTTGGCACCCATTGTACTAATAATAGCAATTTTAAAGTTTAAAGTCATTTTGCACTTTTATCCCAAGTGCCTCACAGTTCACTTATTCCTGGAATAATCAAGGGTTACAGTCTTGATCAGTATTATTATATTGATGGCTCACGTTTGTGGGCTAAAAGCAGATTTGAGAATGAGGAATCTGAATCATGATGATTTTAAAGATTCCGGTTCAGATACAGCTAAACAATCTGATTGTGACTCTTTTAGAACTTGAAGAAGAGCCGTCCTCAGAAAAGCTACCCTTAATCAGGGAGTCAAGGTTTGGTTGGTCCTGCTAGTAGAGTCACTAATTAAGCAATCAGGGTTGCATTTCCCAAAATAATTGTTAGCCAATTTTGGTTGCAAGTTTCATTGCTACCAACATAGATGGTAACAGATTCCTGATACCATTTTTCCAATGAACATTCACAAACAGTATTGCAAAGTTGTGTGGTTGGAACTACAGTTCTCAACCTTCGTTCACAGATCATGCTTTTGAGCAAAAAAAGCAAGTCAGCTGTCAGCACCATTTTTGAAGAGTGCGCATGGGTTTAAATGCGGAAGTGGTTTAAATGATGGAGGTGTGACTGTGATTTCAGGAAACGGTTGTGTCCAGCTAGTTAATTTCTCAAATATGCTAAATACTACAGTGGTTAAGCTGCAAGTTAAGTTCGGTTAACTTAAGTTCACGGTTCCCCCGGGGCGGCCGCGCCCGCTCACGGTTTCCCCGAGGCGGCGGTGCCCCCGGAGGTGACAGACGAAGCTGCAGTGCTACCCTCTCGAAAACGGAGGAGGAGGAGGAAGAAGGCTTTTTCCGTCCTTCAAGGCCGGGAGGCCTTCCTAGAGCCTGGTGCCCTACCGGCACCACCCAAGCTCCATGCCCTGCCGGCTCCGCCCAAGCTCAAGCTCCATGCCCTGCCGGCTCCCTCCTTGGCACCCTGGTTTACCTCTATCTCCAGGCCCTCTTCCACTACACGGGCCTGGCCCCCCATCCCTCCCCCTGATACACCTCCGTTCCGCCTCCCTCCGGGATTTCTTTTGGTGGAGCGTCTGGAATCCGCTTCTTAGGGGAGGGGTTCTGTCACAGTCTTCAGCGAGTGTGCCCAGGATGGCCACCAGATGACTGTGTTCTGTGAGCACATGGCTTGTGTTGTGTTTGTTTGTTGCCATGTGCTCTCTCCTGTCTATTGTCTTGCCCCGCCCATCTTGTTACCTCATTATTGTTTAAGTTGCTCCACCTGTGTCTCCCTCGCTAGCCTCCTCATTTGGTTTCCTATTTATTCTCCTGGTGTCTGTAATCCTGTGCTGATCCGTCGTTTTTCATTGTGTGTGTTATGTCTGCGTGTAGTGCAGTTTCTAGCTTGCCTGTCTGTTTTTCCCCCTCTGGGTTGTTTTAGTTTGTTTTTGTTTCATTTTATTATTAAAAGAAAGAACCATTCATCCTGCACTTGAGTCCTCGCTTAATCTCTCCACACTCACCGCGACATCATCACTACGACACACGCTTTACAGCATTGGTTCTGGCATTTGTTCACTCAGGGCTTGTGCCAGGACTGATCCCGGCAATGTTACTAGGTCCCCAACCCAGGATTGATCCCGGAATCAATCCCGGGACATGTTTGCATTCACACAGAAAGTACTCCGGCAATTTCCCAGGACCAACGTGCAGTGTGAAAGGGGTTTTAGGTATCAGCATGAGAACTTATTCCAACTGAGTTTGGCATTAAACTAACAAAGTAATACTTTAATAAGCATTAGAATGCACTGCATACACAAATATTGATTGAAATAGGTATAATGTAACAAGAATTAATTAATTGAATGAAATGCCTATGATGCCTTAATAATACTGTCTAGGTAGACAACTCATTAAGACTTGGAACATAAGTAAAATCACATAGCTTCTAGAGTGTTCTTTGGAAAGACTGCTCAGTGTAATCTTTTGAACTAATTTACTTTTGACATTAATATAGTTTTCATAACAGCCAGTATATACATAAATAGTTTGCTTTTTAATATCATGTAAATAATGGATGTCTCTCTCTGTAAGCAATGAAGCATCCCCTCCCCTTGCTTTTCAAATCCCCTGAGCAACATTTTTTTGATTTTCATTTCAATTGCAATCAGACATTGACAGCCTGTTTTGGTGGATATAAATCATATCTCATGATCAGAACAGTGCTGATATTTTCTACAAACTGAAGGTGCTGTTGTGAACAGATTAGATAAGTGTTTCTCAACCTGGGGGCTCAGGAAACTTCTCAGAGGGGCACAGATGATGTACAAATGTTTGAAATATGTTCTGTTTAAGCAAAGAAGAGAATTCAGCCAAAGAATATGTGGCAGTTCTCTTTTGGTTCATGATGTATGTCATTACTCCAGTTGATTTCAAATGTAGAAGATTTGAAAGAATAGATTGAAAACTGTTATATGTAATTGGAAATTTACAAACACATAATAAATTCTACTTGCATATGGTAATGAAAGTGACAGTGTTTTAGTACTTAAGGTTGCACTTGGTCTTGAGACAATATTTTTCTACTCTTGGGCTTGTTATGGACATGGAGTCATTTGGACATCTAGTCATGTATTTAAACCAGTGTAAAATTTGGTATGGTAATTGCGCATATATGTGTGTGATTTTGTGTTTCTCATTTTTGAAGTTTAACAGCAAAATGCTCAGTACTCAATACAATACTTTTTTTTAAGGCAAATGGCTTTGGAAAGTCGTTAGTGCGAGTAAATGATGACTGAATTTTCGTATTTCAACTATTCTTTCATTATCTGAGGCAAATACTGTAGCTCTGCTACTTTTTTTTAACAAGTTCACTCTGTTTTTGTCAAGACAGGTAAAATATTAATGAAACTTTGTCACACAGAAGAAAAAAGTGAAACGAGTTTGGAAAGAGTAAATGATTTTGACATTTCAACTGTTTTGTTATTATGTGAGGCAAAACTACCTCTGCTGCATTTCTTCAAATTAGTTTGTTCCGTATTTATCAAGACAGGTAAAATATGACTTTTCACAGTGTGTTTACTTGGAAGCATTTTTACGTTTTTTTTTTTTTTTGGTTGGTTTTTTTTTGTCTTTCACCTTTTCCATTTTCTTTTGATTATTTACACGAGTATTATATCCTCATAGAATGTTATAATATTCTTGTGGGAGTTCAAGTACAGACACTCTTTTGTTGTCAAACAGCAGGACTTTTTGAGACATGAAGGCAGGAGAGTGTTTCTCCCATGCACACTTTTAGCAACTATTCTCTAGTTACCAGTTGGGAGGTGCTTTTATTTTTGTTTTGGGGTATGTTGTCAATTCTCTGCAGGCCATATCTGCAGTGGGACAAAAGGCTGCATCGTGGTGCAGCATTCAGCTTTACAGCAGGTAATTTCAGCATCGCTCAAAGGCATGGCAATAAACTCTGTCTAAATATTCAAGCCCACAGATGCTTTTGCTATTTCTTGGACTCCAGAGGTTCAAACACGGTCTCAACAACAGATTCCTACCTTTGATTTTGTGCCGTCATGCTACTTTTCTACTTCAGATATTAAAAGAGCACAAGATTTCATACCCTCTGGCTCATGAATACAAACCGTTTTCTCCAGTGGATCAAATAACAATAACTGAAAAGTTTCACATGATTTTTCATACTTTACAGCATAAACAGTCATCATCTGCCATTTTACTGTATCATTGGGTGGTCAATATAAATATTCTGGGGTGTTTGTTGGCTTGCTGGCATTTTTGGAAATGTTGATTGTAGACAATGGGTCATAAACAGGCAGTTTTATTAAACATAAACATAAACTTGAAATGTGAAAATGTGAAAATGTGCATGCCATCCACATTACTCTTTGACCATGAACTCCCTTTATGCTGTGTGGGAACTGATGACTTCAGCACCCAAAATAAAGGATATTTTACACGGTGTGCGATAGGCTGCCTCTCTTGTGTACATCCGTTTTACATGCAGGCCGTGTGAAACGCGTCAATGCAAAGCAACAAAGACTGCAACTGCTGCTGCTTCAGCTAAAACAGGCTGCTTCTCTAAATGGGGTCATTTCTGTAAATATTACATTTTGTGTTCCATGTAAGGGGTTGCTACTAAAACTAACAATAAGTGAATCAAAAAAGAAATCAACTTAATCAAGCAATCAATAAAACCACAATTATTTCTACTGAAAAAAAGGTAATAAAGCTGGCAGTGAGTATTATGTTCTTCTGTTCACTTTATTTTGATAGTTCACTGTAGAATATTAGATACTATTCACTATAGAATATTAGAAATGTGGGGTGATAGTGCTAGACCGAACAGAAGAACCCGGTATTGGTATGCTTCGCCCCCGTAAGCAAACCTCAGGAACTTCCTCTGTTTGGGAAGGATGGAAACATGGAAGTATGTGTCCTTCAAATCTTTGGTGACGAACCTATCCTCGGACACGATTTGCGTTGTGATCTGTTTCAACGTCAGCATCTTGAATCTGAACATCTTGACAGAGTGGTTGAGTTGGCGCAGATCTATGATAGGACGCAACCACCTCATCCTTCTTGGGAATGATGAAGTATCGGCTGTAAAAGCCAGACTCTCTCTCAAGCAGAAGGACACACTCTAAAGCCTCCTTTCTCAAGAAGGGTAGCCATTTCTTATTCCATCACCAGAGCCTGCTCAGGGCGTACTACAGTAAGTGTGACCCTGCTGAATCGAGGAGGGCGAGAACTGAACGACTGTAGCCTCTTTTCACTGTCTGCAGGACCCAATGAGACACATTTGACAGGCGTCTCCAAGCTTCCAAAAAGTCTACTAAGGGAACCAGCCTCTCAAGACTGGCCTCTGGTGTTGTCAGAACAACCGACTCGGTGCCCTGAAGCAGATGACTGGTAGAGACCGACTGGTCTGGCTGTTCTGGTATCCTCACTAGAGGATGTGAACCTCCCAGGACCGCTACATTTCTGGGCGGAGACTGAGAGGTGTGCTTGCTGGAGGCTGATGTACCCTGAAGCACCGGAGGTGGCAGGGTTGACAGATCGGCCCCCTGAGGGCACTGAGGAGAGACGGGCACCGTATGATCTTCCCCAGAGGGGTCTACCCTCGGAACCCCGACGCTCTCGGGTTCAGGACTTCCTAGAGATAATGACGGTCCGCAGATCCACCTTCTCCTTAGTTGGCTTTGGCTGAGAGTGCCCCCCGACCCTTGATCTCTCTGTGGGGGAGCCCGGGAGGCGACCCTCTTTTTCTGCTGTGCCCTGTATGAGGAGCTGGTAGATGGCTGGGGCTGCTCCCGTCCAGCAGCCCCTGAGACCTCTGAGCAGGTCAGCCTGGTATGCCTGCAACACCGCCGGCATTGTGTGCAGGCATGTGCCAGCCTGACCCGCTGCCAAGAAGGCTTTACCCACCAAAGCCGAAGTTTGACTGATTAATTCATGCACTGGCACGACACAGACACTTCTCACGCACCTCAAAGACGTACACAACACAGAGCGCTTTCTGAAGAGCAGAAGCTAATGCTTTTTACACCGGGTGCACTTTTGAGCTTCCTGGTTGTTACGTCACCCCACCTGTGATGTCTCGCCACTGATTTTACACGTGCTTCAGGACGTGGTCACGCAGAGACATTCCCAAAGCGTTTCTGACGCAGCATGAGTTCCTGAAGGGGAAACTCCATTTATTGTTATTTTGGGGAGAAGATAGGAATAGGTTTAAGCTGATACACACTTCAACTAAATGCTATTTATAAAGTTAATTTCTCATGCTCATGCATAAACTTCTTTGTGTATAAAACTCGTAGTGTAGCTGAAGTACATACTATGCCGTTAATCACCAGTGGGCTACTAACGATTCGCTACAAGTTCGTGTTTACATGATGGTTGTGGTGAAGTACGCATTAAAGAGATTTCTACTACTCAAGTACTAGCAAGCTGTGATCCTTGAGGACACTGTTGAAGGTGAGATGACATCTCCTACTGTATGGGCACTGCATGTGTGAGGGTGTGTTTCAGATGTATCTTCTGCGTTATTTTGAGCACCGTGTTGTCAATGGCACGGAAGCTCTTTCTGCTCTCCTACTCATATTGCCATGGATGTGGGCACATGTAATGCATTGAAGTGACAGAGACTAGCTTGTGCTGCTGGGGAAAGATTCTGTGCAGCCCTAAACACCAAATCTTGCCCTGTCTTTCAAATTACATAAGAGGTGTCTGACAAGACAGATCCAGGTATTTCCAGGTTCTGGTCTGTGTTTGCTTCAGAACCCTAACATTCCACTGAAATGAGAGGGAACTGGTACTATAGGATGGAAATAATAATTGTGTTAGATAATTGGATACTGCATGATTTAACCCTATAAAACCGACTGTATCATGTTTGAGAGGCAAATTTCTAAGGCCTCTAAAATTATCAACATCATCAAAACTTTGCTGAAAAATCTGTTGTACACAATCTATGCATGCCTTCTGTTATTTATTTATATTTTGCAAATAAAGGGCCTTAATTCTAAAAAAAAAATTCCAGCTCCAGGCCATAGTACACGTTCTTTAGCTGTAAAGTTTTACTGATTTTTATAAAGTAAATGTAATAATTTGTAATAATTAAATGATAAACAACACAAATATCCTTTATGTATTTAATCCCATTCTATTAACCGATGTCTTTGCTTCTGACCTTCAATGATCCAGTTCAACCACACTAATAAGCAAAAATTACTCTAGACAAACATTTGTGTGTCT
>NW_015538015.1:1132838-1133056 GCF_001515605.1 Sinocyclocheilus anshuiensis
CGATCACTATCGGCCGATAATCGCTTTGGGATGTTTGATCGGCGGTCCCTAAAAAGGCCGATCTCCAAATACCGATCTCAAGATGATGACGCTGCCGTGAGAAGGTTTGGTCTCAGTATATGTCCGGCGCGAGTGAAATAATTATAACGCTGAAGGTGAGGTACTCACCTTCATATTTCTTCATTAAATAACTTATAAAGTAATTTGAAAACCTTGTG
>NW_015538015.1:1133305-1152795 GCF_001515605.1 Sinocyclocheilus anshuiensis
CATCGCGTCTGCACTATAAGCGAGCTGCACGCTGCACAGTTGACACAGGAATTGTCACTTGCACAATCGAGGCAGTTTATAAATTGCATTACTTTTTTTTTAATTCTTGCCCGTGTTTAACCATTCAGCGCTCGCGCGCTCTCCTGGAGACCGTGCACTCATGCACACTCGCAGCACACACACATAATGCCAAGTTCACATTATTCCGTTTGCAGTGCATACGTGGTGCATATTTTTTCTGCGCTCATGTTAACGCTCATGTTAACGGATTAAAGCGTTCACTGCACACAGTTGCAGTCCGGTGTTCTGACGATTTGTGCTACCCTGTCAGATTTGGCTACCTCCCATTAAAACAGTAGCTCGATAGCGATAGCGAAAAGTGCTACCTATCAGATTTTGCTTCCAGCATGATATTAATAAGGTCTGAGGCTTTATTAACATGTACACCTACCCCAACTCTAAACCTACCCTTACAGTAGGATAAATACAGTGTTGGTAGCATAATCTCATAGGTAGCATTATTTGTCAGAACACCAGCAGTGCGTCCAGGAGTGGTGCGTCTGCAGCAGTGCAGAGATCTATTCGCGCCGAGTCTGTTGCTGCGCTGCAAGGGCTGAATTAAAGTAACATAGCACTTTTAGATAAACAAGGCAATAATAGATGGTACTGGTGGAGGTAGGGAAACAAAGTTCTTTATGAACCGCAGGATTGCTCGCAATAAAGATTTAAATGCAAAAGGAAAGGCAGTAGAGCTGACTATTTCTGTCAATGGTAAGTTTGTGAGAAAAGTAGGAAATTCAGGCCCTGAATAAAGGTCTAAAAATCTTGATTGGTGTATCACTATAAATAGTTATAAATGATAAAAAGAAGGCTTTAAAAAGATCGGTATCGGTGATCGGTATCGGCAGATACTGCTTTCTGTGATCGGCGATCGGTGATCTGCCTCAAAAATCCTGATCAGAGCACCCCTAATATATATATATTTTAGAAAAGTCATGTTAACATCGGAGTATTACATAAGATAGATAAGGTTTTTGAGGAACCTTTATTTGTCCATCTCTCAATCATCATTATTTTGGATTGCATTATATGTTTTGCCTTCCACAAAAAACAAACAAAACAAAAAAAACTACAGCGCTTTGATTATAAATCTAAGCATTTAAATATCATCTTAGACTTATTATTGGGAGATATAGAGTGATGTTCATATTAGTCATAGTTACATTAGCATTTAAGTAGTCTGATATACAGATATCATTGGTTTATATTATACGCTATCAGAATTTCATCTTAATTTTTTTATCTTGAGTTTTTCTAAATTCCAGAAACTGCATATTTTTGCTCAGTTTGGGCCTCTGGATAAAACTGAAGTTTTGTTTTCCTCCTCAGGTATGAGCTTCATATTGTCCTATATCATATGAGCCAGGCTTTACAGGGTTAAACATTCACTTCTTAGACTCGAAGAAATACATCTCTTGGTGCATCTATTTCTGCTACGACTTACCTTATCACCGCTCAATCTGTCATCAGCATTCAGTGGACATTAGACCTTTGGCAGATCACTGGATTGATAATGAAAGACAGAAAATGGAGATTGCATTCACACCAAGGACACAGTAATAACGCATGGAAGGCTGCTGCCTGGACCTTCAGTACCCCCTGCAAATAGAAACGCGGCATGAAGTTTATTCCTTGATATTCAATCCCGATGCAGCAACACATCTCAGGACCTCATTCAGTTCCCTGTGGTCTGTTCCCACCAGAGAGGGCCACAATAGCAGCACAATACCAATATGTTTGAAAAGAGTTAAAGTAGAGGATCCACAGTTATTTGGAGACCTTCTGTCTTTCTTTTTTTTCTCTCTCTCTAAATAAATTTACGTTTTCATAAAATACACATCATAAATCCATACTAAATGGCCTCCTCGTTAAATAGTTTGCTTTGAGATCAAGAGCCAACAGAGCTAAAACTGTGACATTTTAGGAAATTTAGAAATCCTGACTTGGACATGTCTGGGAAAAAGAGGAAAGCTTGGTCACCCTACATTCATGCCTGTAGTATAATTGCAGTTATGTGCAACGTTTGTTTGTTTGTTTATCAATCATGTCTGTATATCACTAAGATCAGTAATAATGGTCATGTTTTCACTCATTAGCAAACATTACTAACAATGCAACATCTGCATTTTAAATAATAATCATACAGCATGTCCCTGCATTATGACATATTCACAGCACTCATTTACAGAAAAAAAAAACACTTTATGTTAAAAAAATACACTAAGGAGACTTCCCCATCACGACGTCTTCATAAAGAAGAAAAAAAAGATGGAAAAAAAAACAGATGAGTAATTGAGATTCATTGTTGTGCTCAGAAAGTTATCTTAACAAATGTCACAAGCTGCCAATACAGGCACTTATTCTAAGCAGCATTTTGAGGGAAAAAAAAAAGATTTTTTTAATTTTAAATGCCTGTGTGATTATAACTGCTAATCAATAGCAGAGCAGAATTTAATGGAAATCTGCCTTTTATTATCATCATGCAGAGTCACTCTTGTACCAGAGTTCTGCTGCAGAAACAGAATGAATATGGATCTTATAATAAATTGTTTCACTTGTGAAATGACTAAAGACCTGCCTTATATTTTTCCTCATTTAATTATCCATATTTCTCTGATACATGTGGGTTATGAAAGCTGTTTCATGTTGACTTTAATGATAAGTCTGTCTGAGACAGATCTTTGTGTTAACTGTAGATAAATCTACAATGCACCATGTTTTTGATGGATTCTGACTTGTGTGGATACAAAGTGTACGCCCATTTCTAGCAGGATTTAAAAAAATCATTAGAGGATTTACTGTAGCAGATCACAGCACCAATATTTTGAATGATATAAGCAAACTAATTGCTCCTACTTATGTTCACATTTTTCAGTTCAACCAGATCAGAAAAATCAATCAAATCTGTCTTATGATTGAAGCGTAGACAGAAGAGGTGACATTTTGCTGTCTTGGTGTTATTTAATAATGAATGTGGTGATTATGCTCTTCAGATCTTTGAGAAGAACAACCCTGCTGTTTCCATTGGCCGACACCAGATCAAATATCTGGGCCACTGTTAATGACCCCATTACTCTGCTGTGATGGTTTATATGGGTTTGATGTAGCAATGGTGACAGCGTTGTTTATCCAAGCAAATGGGCACATTGAGCCTAGGTGTAATCACTCTCCTCCGATACCCTGACCAAAATACAGTGGAATGGAAAGGCAAGAACGAGTTTTTTATAGTTTTATTTGTGATGAAATACCAAATCATTACTGAGATGTGGCTGCTGGGGTCAATTGCATCACATGACCTGCGTTTAAACTCAGCACCTGAACACAGAATCATCACAGTGATTGAATGGGTTCTATGGCCTGAATCTCCATGCAGGACTGTTCAAGGTAACATCAGGGGGAAAAATAGGCCCTGAAAAAACTGCAGTGATATTCACTCAGGTTTAATGCAATAGTTTATCCAAACCCACAAATCTTTGGTGAAATCTTCAAAACACAAATAAAGATATTTATAATGAAACCTGCACAGTTTCTGTCCTTCAGTGGAAAGTCCAGGTAACCAAAACTAGAAGATCCAAAAAGGTCACAAAGGCATCCTATGAATCCATATCTTCTAAGTTTTGGTTACCTAGACTTTCAGTGGAGGGACAGAATCATCTCAGGTCTTATTAAAAAAACAAATACAAATCTTAATTTGTGTTTCAAAGATTAACCAAAGTATTGAGAATGATTAACCAAATGATGTAAGTAAATGATGACATCATTTTCATTTTGGGTAAACTAACCCTTTAACTTTTGTAAAGAACTGATAATTTTGCCACCTAGTTAACATGTACTATTGTTCACAAAAGTCATATGTGTTTGGAATGACACGAGGGTGATTAAATCAAACATTTGTTTGGACACTATTATGAGTGAGCAAGGAAAAACAATGTGTGTAATGAACTGGTTTTGTTTTGCACTAAATTAGTGTTGCTTTCAGTGGCAGGTACTTGTCCAGAGTCTTTCACCTAGAATAGGTTTTAAAGCTTTTCAAAAGAATTATAAAAGCATTACCGTTAGCGGCACTGCATCAACACGTAGTATGTTTTGAACACAGTTGGGCACTTTTACGGAATGATCAATTTATGTCTGGTCTGTTTGCTAAAATGAAACTGCTATTACCCCTCCTCTCAAATGTTTTGATGCACTGAATCCTGAACATTGTTATTAAAAATTCAATTTCACTAAATTCTTTTAGTGAATTTTGCATTACCTCTTCACTCCTACCTGCATATATACATAAAACATGTAACTGAAAGCTTCTTGGATCTGTTGTGATTTAATTTATTTCCCAAAAATATCAAACTTGAATTAACTTGTGCACAGTGCCTCAGAGGACATCTGTATACTTACATGAATATTGATTTGACCAGGTTGTTACGCACATGTAGAGCAACCCCACAGAAACCCTGGAAACAAATGAGCTTTATTACAGTCTTAGACTTTCAAACCAGTTCCACTAGGTGTAGCAGTGACATATTGCACTGTGAATATTTTCTACCCTGGAAGCGTTGAAGCTGCATATTACCTCAGAATGTTGACTAATCATGGACCAATCAGCTGTGAATTTGATGCTAGACTTCTGCAAAAAGTAAAATGGGACACTTTGTTTTATAAAACAAGTAAACACTGGCGTAAAATTGACTTGAATTATTTTACAGTAGCCTAATTTTACACATGATAGGCCTTGCTAAGTAAGGCCCTTGGCATCAATGTCTAATGAGAAAAGGCCTTACACATGGGTTCAGTGCGTAGTCAGAACACTATCCACAAGCATAGGAAACATAAATTTACCAAGAGTATGTAAGCCAACATCTCTTTGGAGTCAAAGACGGGCAGCGTATAGTCAACAGAGGAAGTGTCTTTCAGTCCTGTAGAGGAGCACTATCTTTATGCTGAGTTTGTTTTCTGATACTCCCTGGCCTCTATCCGCTCTTATCAGACTGGCCAGACTGACTGTGGCCTTTTTAAAGTCTGCCCTTGTGTCCTCTATTCTCACTAATGTGGCTTCTACAAAGAGCCAAAGCATGTATCTGCCACAGCAAATAGCAATAGTGGCAGGACTTTACATTGGTACACCCCTTGATATATGTTCATGTCGTTCCACAGTAACTCTTACGGTTTCTTACTACCTTTAAAACATAAAAGGACATCATAGCTGCACTTTTGGGGCTGTTCAGTGACATTACACTGTCTTCTAATATATCTAGTTTTGACCAAAATGTAAGGTAGCATCACATGTGTCCTTTGTGGAGAAGTCATTTCCAGAATACACTGCAACAATCTCATTAGCTACAATACGTTTACATGCACCCAAATAATCTGTTAGTAATCAGACTGATGGCTCAATCGGATTAAAGGTCAGAGAGATCAGAGACTGTCTCCTTGGCCGCGACAGGACAGGCGGAGAACTCGGAGATGGCCTCCATGGCCGTGATAGGACAGGCAGAGGGTTCAGGGATAGCCTCCTTGAGCATGACAGAACAGGCAGGATATTCAAAGGTGGCCTCCTTGGCTATGACAGGACAGACTAAGTGTTCAATGAACACACAATGAAAGGGGTTCACAGGAGATCACTGTGGTCAAGACAGGACAGACAAGGAGCTCACAGGTTGGCACCAACACAGGACAGAGTTCTGGGATTTGAGCGGGCTCTGGAGCGGAATCATGGAGAGGAGCGGGTTTTGGAGTGGACTCGTGGACTGGAACGAGTTCACAGACTGAAGAGCAGTATGTGGCCCAAACACACACACACGATAGGACAATAGGACCACCTCTGAGACCCCCAGACTTGACATAACCACAGTCCATTAGTGATGTTTGATCCATGAACGATTCGTTCTTTTGAGCCGGTTCTCAGAAAGTAACCAGTTGAGCCGGTGCACAAAATCAAACTGAATCGAAATTTAGTTCCGTGTTGATGACGATTGACATAGAGCCGAAGTAGCATGTCTGACTCAAAAAGAACCGCAAGAGCCGGTTTAACCAACTGTCGAAGTTTGCCAAGGGATTGCCGAGGATTTTGACGAGTGAGTTGCACTGCGTGTGTATCACCGAGGACTTGAACAAGCCTGATGCATAAAGTTCCTTTATAACAAGCAACACATAGGCTACTGGAGATATGCTTATGAATCGTTTTATTAAAAAGCCCTGGATTTATTTTTTTTTTAATTGGAAAAAACTGAATTTGAGCATGGTTTATTGTGCATGCAGATCATATTTTAAGTTATTTAAGTTAAATAAAGGAGTTTATAAGACTCCTTTTAAGTTTATAAGGTTTATTCTTTCTTTATACTTTAGACATGTAGAACATATCCGTGTTTGTGCATCAGTATCTGTAATGTGTGCTGTATTTGAATCTTATCATTGTTGGCTTGTCAATACTGGTCAGTCATATCTGACATAAAGGATCCACGAATAAAACTGTGACCACTAACACCATTAACTTAAGTGAATGAAAGGCAATAATCAGCAATATGTATTCACACAAATAACATTTTATGTGAATGTTTCAATATGTGTTGACACAAATTACTTTATTTGAATGTTTCATTGATACAACATGGCACTGAGTTGTTTGAAAATAAATGTGTAGTGACATCATTGCTCGATGATGTCAGGAACCGATGAATCGGCTTTTTGAACTGGTTCAATGAGCCGAACTGTCCGAAAAGAACCGGTTTGCGGACATGAATCGGACTTTGCATCACTAGTGTCCATGACGGCTGAAGACTTTGACGTAGCACCCATGATGGCTGGAGACTCTAGCATCCGTGACAACTGGAGGCTCTGGCGTGGTGGCCATGTTGGGTGGAGGCTCTAGCATAGCAGCCATGTTGACTGGAGGATCTGACGTGGTATCAAGACTTCACAAAGATTAAGGCGAAACACTGAGCTTATATAGGCAACCCTTATGAAGCAAACCAATCACAGGTGGAAGTAATCAGTTTCAGAACATCAGAATCATAAATAGTTTTTGCAAGGGATTCTGGGAAATGTAGTTCCTGGAGAAGCTAAAGAGTAGGAAGAGTGCCCTCTGATAGAGATCATGGGGCACTCCAGATAATTGGTGTAACAATTACAATGTTTCATAATGGTTACACTGCCTTAAATAGTAGCAGGCAGTGTAGACAGCAGACAGCAAAACAGTTCAAAATGCTGAAATAAATCTGGCCTTCATAAAGTTTTATTTACACTACACCACCTATAGCTGTTATCTGTCCACAAAGCGGTTTATTTATTTACTTATTTTTTTACTTTTATGTCAACTAATATTTTTTTGCATCTTGTTTGCTATAGTGAAACCTCTTCAAGTTTATCTAGTACATTATTTTTGGCTTGTTCCATCATAAGATTAAAAGCACAAATATGTGGTTTTTCAAAGCAAAAAAAAAAAACATCTTTGGATTACCAACTCACTTATATAAGAAACAGACAGCCTGACTTTTATTTGCAACACATCAAATTAAGTCTCTAAAAAAAGCTATGGGCATTAAATGATTTCTTCTAGTGTTGCATACCATGTACTCATCCTATTTTCTGTCTGGTACTGTAGACTTCTGTGTAGTTGTTTTCCATGAAAACCTTGTGGATTTTTAATTTTTTTTTTCCCTCCTTTGGTCAGGCCCTACATTTTGTTCAGGAATGCATGTGCCCCTTGGCAGCACAGTCAATAGTTTAGGTGCAGTTAAAGTTCTGCTTTTCAAGATTAATATTTTGACAGTTGACACCAAACAACAGCAGCACTGGCTGATATTCTTAGAAATGTCTGAACAACAAAAATATATTGTTAACATTTTACCCAAGTTTTGGTTTTAGGAAACCGGAAAATAATATGATGAGTCATTCATGTATATTCAAATATTAATGAAAATCTGTTAATCAAAGTTTTTAATTATGACATTCATTCAACATTTTAAATGTATTTGAACAAATTAACAGTTTAACACAATATAAAGGTTGGTAGTGTTATGAGCTACACATGCATTATTAAGTCTGCATGTTAATTTACAAATCTAAGATGAAGGCTTTGATCATGAATGTTAATTTTGTGAGATGTTTGCTTAGTAGGCATCACTTTTTGGATGAAAGTTTTGTGTTAACAGTAGTTTTTAACTTAATATAACTTACAAACACAACTCTCGATGTGAGGTGTGACACAGCAATTAAATATGTTTTTTGCACATTTTCTAGTGACAACTTGGATGGAAAGAAACAAAGAGCAGCCAATCACATTAGCTCACATTATGTTTGCAAATACTTACATTGTAGAGGAATGACTGTCTTCATTATTTCTTTGTAACTGCACTATAGAGACATGAAGATGACGAACACATTGGCCTCAAAAAGAAGCACAAAGAGAAGATTTAGAACTTACTTTTGTAACCCCACTGTGCCGCTGATGTAATTAATACCCTTAATTAGGCCTGTGTATCGACATGGAGGTTGAGGGCCAACTATCTCAGCGCTTTGTGATCCCGAGTTCACAATGCGGCTTCTCATGGCTGTCTCAGCCTCTTTTATCCAGATAATCTGTGCCTTTGTGTGGTAAAACTCATCATCTCACCACATTGTGGCCATGTGTGCCTTTGATTTGGATTTGCAGGTGTTGCCGAACCCTCTTCCACTGCCCACACCAACTGAAGAAACTCAACAGGGTAGATGGCATATCCTCACAGAGACCAGCATGATGTTTCATCTCAGCATCATATTAGCATGAAGAGCTTGCTATTCACATGGCCATTCACTCTTGCTGCAATCAGAGTGGTGGCAACTGTTCCGTGAAGGGGATTTGAATATGAGAGACAGAAATAAGTGCAAGAAAAAAAAGGAAGCAAATTAAAAAAGGAGTCTTTTGATTTGCTGTGTCTGTGTATCAGCATCAGTAATATTTACCTCCGTAGATACGGATGAGTTGTCTTAGTGAAATGAAGCAGGAATATTTAGAAGGTTTTATTTGCTTTCATTAAATTGTATAAATGTCTGTCTTATATTATTTATGAGCCACCTTAGATATTATCTACCTATAGATAGTAGAATGTCTAAAGTGGCCTATCAAAATAAGCGTTTTTGTTTGTTTGTTTTGTTTTGTTTTTGAATATATCAAGTCTATTAAAGATTTTAATTTTGGATTTAAAAAAAAAGGCAACCCTTACGAAAAAGAAGTTTATTCAAGTGTGCTCTTAGTATACTTCTTTTAAACTAAAAACAGGAAAGTATACTTTCAGTCTACTTTTTATGTACTTTTCTGACATGGGCTTTATGTACTTCTCAGAAATATACTTAAAATTACATTTAAGTATACTTGACTTATGCTTAGAAAAGTCTAAATATATTTGAGCTATACTTGTGTTTCGAGAATCCGTGTTTTCATTGTTATACAGTAGGGGGCGCTATTACACATCTTCTGTACAGAATTTCCAAAACACAAGCGAAGAAGAAGCCGAAACAACAGATGCTTCCACATGTATTCTAACATGATCATCAGACATAAAACAGCATCAAAACTGTGTAACGTTATTGAATAAAATGTCGACCAATGAAGAGGTAATAATGACTGTCAAGCTTTGGGGTGTTGATCGACTCCATCTATGTTTTGATTATCATTCTGAATCCAATTAATAGTCTTTTTTCAGCTTTTTGTTAATTTTTTTTTATTTATAAAACTTGCCCACATTCAAGTGTTTATAAAAAAGAATGCATGACGCTAGAATAAAATGTTTTTGTTTGCATGCAGATACCCTGTTCTTTCTTTTGATGCATAGTAGTATACTTAAAGTATGATGTAAAGTTCACTTAAAGAAAACTTACGAGTATACTTGCAGTATAAAACTGCTAAACTAGTAGTTTACTGAGACTATACTTAGTGTAGTCTATACTTAAAGTGTACTAAAAAGCTACAAGTATTTAATTAGTAAACTATAAGTATACCTATAAGTTAACTTTTAGTATAGTTGCAGTACAAACTAAATAAATAAACTTGAAGTATACTACTTTTTGGTAAGGGAAAGCATACTTCCTCTTGGTCGATTTAAAAGTCAAGAGAACATTATTTGGAGAGATATTCAGCATTATTATCCTTTTTCAACCTTACCTGTTTTGAGGAAAACTGAAGAAATCTGTTTTTGGAGAGAACATTGGTTTGTGTGTGTTTTGGGTTTGCAAAAATGTATGCATAGTCACGCTTTTCTCTTGCGATCAAGATAGCTTTTGTTCTTGTGGCAAAAGCTCACATCATTCAAATGGATCTGGTCTGCTGACTAAACCCTGGAACATGACAAAAAAAATAAAAATAAAAAAATTAGGTGTGTGCGGTAGTAAAATCTCATTAATGAAAGGTGGTAATTTGAGACGATGTAGATTTCCATCAAGATTTGTGAATAAAAACACTATAAGGTTGGACACAAATTACAGTGAGATTTCCCAATTAAACTCAGTAAATTGAGTTGATTTCTCAATAAAGGGCTATACAAATATATAAAGGTCTGCTCTTAAGTATGTGGGATTGTTGAGCTGTTTAAGAAAATCTGATGTGGTCGTAAAGACACTCTGTGTCTAAATAAATACAATTCTTGTCAAGAAAAAAAAAGAGACAGAAGCAGCAGTTGTGAGTGGGGTTGCCAACCCTAGCTCCGCCCCTGTGTTAATTACGTTAAATATTTGAATGCGTTAAACTGAAAAAAAATATTGCAAGCGTTAACGAGTTCATTTTTACAGCACTAGTAAAAATAAATAAAATAGATGAATTCCAACTTTGCAATTACTGTATTTCCAAAAGTTTACTTTGGCAAAGTACAAATCTACAGAGGGAACTTTTCTTCTCCTTGAAATATATTGAATTTCATGTCTTGATGTCTTCTGCCTTGGTTGCTGTACAGCTACCAAGATTTTTCCCAAAGCCTAAACCACTTCAGAACCACCTGGTCTTTCTCTTAGGTCCCTTTAGGTAACTAACAGCCTTTCTAAATCCTTCCCAACCTCTCCAATGTAAAGGCTTACTACTTTAAAAATGAGACAGAAAAACAATTGTGAGTGGGTCTACAGCTTTAGAGTAGCTCATCCATCTCTAACGTGAAGGCAAAAAAATAATAATCTTTTCTCTCCTTGCAATACATAATTTTCCTCTGCTCAGTACATATACGATGTGACTGAACTATAAAATTCTTCACGCTCTCTTTTTGCCTCTTCGTGCCCAAACAGCAAGCATATGTCATTCTCCTTGGACCGTTTAGCTCTTCAAATTGTTCTTCATTTTTCAAACGACTGCTGCCGTATTGATGGAGCATCTTGCTAGTCCACTGAACAGATGTATTTAATGAGTTTGCAGAACTTAAGCACACAGACTGATATGGATTCTCAATGAATAATTTCAAAGACCCAAACTCAGATAAACTTCACAAAATAAATGACTTTATGGATCCATTTTTTTTAATGAATTAATCCTCTTAAAATGAAAGGTGTTGGTTCGGAATCATAACAGTTACTACAAACAAAACATGGGGCCTCAAATTTGCATAGATTTCTTCCTAAAAGTGTTTGTACGCGTACACAAAATAGATTTTGCTTATGCACAAAAGTTTTCTAATTAATAAAACCAAACGTAAACCTTTTAATTAGTGAAAGATGCGTATATGTTTATCCAAGTCTAGCCTTCTTTTTGAAGAAAGGAGGAAAACTAGCCATACCAGCTCGCTCGTTCTGCAGTTGCTGAAACGGCGCATGAGCTAGGGTCCCAGGGATCCAATGTTAAGGTCAAGGCTATGGAGCGTGAGCAGTCAGTTTTTCTTTCTCGCTTGCTCTACACTGTTGCATGCGAGGAGTTGTATTCAAGACCAGAAGCTTGCAAAGTTTATGTTTCTATATACTCCTGCTTTGGACTCTGAGGAGTTCAGTCATGGACAGGACCTCACTTGCGTAATCAAGGAGAATAGACTGGCGATAGATTTAGGTGCTTCTAGCTACCGAACATTCGGCATGTGCAGTTGGTCACTTCATGGCTGATTATTCTTTGTCATTTCCACCGTGACAAAAGTTCAGCTGTGCATTTTTGATCAACATTTTACTTGTTCATGCTCCGCGCTACTGTGCCATGTAGGCACAGGCTAAATCGGAGAACAATGTCAGACTGTTTAAGCTTAACTGCCTTTGACCTAGTTTTTGTTCTTTCAGTTGCTTTGTGTTCCATGTTTTGGATGACAACTGTTAATTCAAATGAATTAATTTTCTCACTCATGCTCCACACAATAACGCCTTTGGAGCTAACATGACTACAAGTCATTGTGCCTATTTTGGGACAGGCTAATTTTGAAGAACTGTGTCAGACCAGTAAAGCGTATCTGCCTTTTTATTGCTTTCACTGAGATTCTGCTCAATGGTTGCCAGGAGACTCGGCTTTTTGTGACACCAAAGAAGGACAATGGTTTATGCACGATCATGGGATTTGCTTTTAGGAGCAAAGCTTATCAATTCTAGGTTCTTCTTTTTGGTCTCACCTTAGCACCTTGTACCTTCACAAAGTGCATGGACGTGAATTGGCTCCATTGTGGCTCCAGGACAAATGTGTCTTGGATTACTTCAATTATTAGCTGATTTTGGCTCAGTCTGAAGCTTTGGTGTCTCTTAGCATTGAGTTCTCAATTATCATCAGATGAGTGTTTTGTTGCTGAGGCAAAAGAATGAAAGAATTTCTGGCAGTCAAACTGAACTTATGCACGATGCATGCACATTTGTCTACTGCTCATGTCCTTTTGCTTTGCTTCTGAGTCAGTTCAGGACAGGGCAAAACATTCCTGTAGGTCTGTTTCACTGAAACTTTTGGGTCTCATGGCACTGGCTTCAGGTACCATTACATCTGATTCATATAGGACCATTTTACTGGTGGGTCAACAGCTAAGGAATTTGTCCCTGCCCCTTTGAACCTTACTAAGGGTTACGCACAGATACTATCAGACTCTGTTACAATGGAAACAACCCAGAGTCTGTTACTGTAAGATTATTACAACTGACATGCTGTCAGAAGGTTGGGATGCGGTTTTCAATGGTTGCCCAGTCTACAGAGTCTGAGGGGAGATCATTTATGTGGCATATGAATTGGCTTGAGATGATGGTGGTATTTCTGGCTTTGACCCACTTCCTTCCAGATATGCAAAGCTGTCATGTAGACATTAGACCAGAGAACAGGTAGATCGTCTCATGCATAAACATTCAAGGGAGAATACATTCATGCTGCATGTAGAGCTTAGCGTGGCACATTCTGCTTTGGGTATAGATAAGGATTTGGGTATAGATCTGTCGATAAGGTCAGTGCACATGCCAGGTCAATTGAATCTGGGAGCAGATATTATCTCGTGGCATGGGTTAAGACCTGGAGAATGGAGGTTGCATCCTCAGATTGTGGGTCTGAGTTTCAGCGGGGCAGAGGTAAATCTGTTCTGCTGAATGACCCAGCACCCTATTTGGTTCTCTCTATCTCTTCAATTGCCTTTAGGGATGGACAATCTGGCTCATGCTTGCATGAGGGTCCACATGTATTCCTTTCCACTAACAAGTCTTATTCTGCTAATAATTGCAAGAGTGGGAGAAAAAAGAGTGCATCTTCTGTTGGTAGAACCTGTTTTTCTGTCACACATTTGATTCTTGAATCTACCTCCTTGGTAGATCCCAATCAGAGTATATCTACTTTCGCAGGCTTGGGGGCCCATGTGACATCCCGGGCATGAAATGTGGAAACTTTTGTCGGTTTGGCCTTTGGATGGGGCTTTTCAATTACTTCTAGTATTTCGCCAGAAATTATAGAGACAATTTTTAATGCAAGATACTGCATGCTTTTGAGTGTTGGTAATTTTAATTGAGAGTGCAGTCTGAATCCAGTTTACTGCCCTTACCGTTTTTCTGCAGGCCCGACCCCAGCAACATTTAGGGTGTATGTGTGGGTAATTGCTGCTAAATATGCTTCAGTTTATGGTGTTTCTTTGGGGACGCATTCACTTGTGTCTTGTTTCCTGCATTCCTGTCCTGCTTTTGTCCTTAAAATCCCTTAAAGGGATTGGTGATTGGTGAATTACAGGCCTTATCATTGAGCCTTATCCTGTATGGATTTTTGCAACCAAAAGCTAGGTTACCTACCTAAGGTTGCATTCACTTAATTTCACTCTCAAGTTGTGTTGTTTCGTTTATTTTCTTAACTCCCCTCTGAGTTGCAGGAGGCTGAGAGACTGCACAGTATTTGTACTGTGAGGGATTTCACACCATGAACGATAACTGTAACGATAATTATAAAGATATAGGTATCATTTAAAGCTTAGAAATTCAGCTTTTTAATGAATGTATTATTTTGATAGTCTCTTAAAGAGTGCTGAGTAGTCCCACTAAAACAGAGTGTACAAGTATAATTGTTTGGGGCTTTGACTAAACTTGAGTGAGTTTGAGTAAGACTTGAGTAAGTCACCCCCAGACCCATATGAAATTATATGGATGTGTCATTTATTTCACTTTATTGCTTGCAACTTCATAAAACATGCTCCGATCGTGGAAAAATACACATAATTATTTACTTGTAGTCAACAGTTGCACCTCAAAAGCTACTGAATGTACTTCAATCAGTCTAATGAGCTTAATAATTTTAAAATATGAAATAAATCTAAGAATGATATATTCAGCTTATTATGCACTGTAACATTTTCTGTAATCTGAATAAAATGAATGAATAAATAAATAAAAATAATGCATTGAAGCTAAGTTTAATGTGTTGTGCTATTTAAAACACATGACGAAGGAATATTATCCAAAAATAATCTTTTAATAATAAATCTACAAGGGATACACACAGGAGAATCGCAATAGGAAATGTAGCACACACAATGTTAAAGCAAATAACTGGCAGAGAGCTGAATAGAACAGGGAGTATAAATACTGGGTAAAGAAATAAGACACACCTGAAACTAATACATCACCATCAAAATAAATTAGGACTCCTATGAAACTAGGGCAACAAAACTAAACAGGGCAGGTGAACAGGAAGAAAGAAACACAACAAAATGTCCATAACTGTAACACTAAGTTCATTTTTAAAGTTTGATTTTTAGTGGCATTGCAGTCTTGCACTTAATGAGCTCTCATTGCTGTTTAGTATTTGTTACGTCAATAGTCTCTGCAAGTTGATTATTTGCCATGATTTCTTCTCTAGCCTGTGCCTCAAAATGACATTTCAATATCTCTCCACTAAGAACCGAGTTTATCTGAGAGGCATCCACCTATTGATCAGCATTGTATTACATTTTCCTTTCTTTTTCCTCCATGCTGTTAGAGAGGTTTGTGTTTTACAAAAATAAAACTTTGTCTCTTCTAGATGCTTCTCAAGAATCACTGAACAGCACGGAACCCACATTTACTTTATTTACTTTTACACCTTTCCTGATCTTATTGTGCTCAATGCATTAGTGCATGTTATTAAAAAAAAATAAAAAATGTTTGTCTCTGTAAACTTTCATCAATATAATAACTTTGCCTCTAAAACTACTTTACTTTTCAGCCAAAGCTACAAATCCCTCTTAGTTTTCTGTAAAGTGAGATCAGCCACAAAAAATAAACATTTTTACTGACAATAAATAAAAACAAACAAACAAACAAACAAAAAACTACAGCCCTAAACACTTGTTTTGGCCTTTGAAATGAGATATGTGCATTTTATTTATTTTATTCAGCTATGGAAGCCATGCCAAGAAACAAGCTGCATGGGGACCAAAAAAAAAAAAAAAATATCTAGCCTCTAGCCTCTTTGGCATTCATATCGCTCCTATTTAATCAACATATTATAATGGGGTAATACCCAGGTATTTCTGTATATTATAGAATAATGCTTAGTACAGCAAAATAACAAGTCACATACAATTGTACATATAGCGTGTGCATAAACTTTTAAAAGAGTTGAGAAGTCATTATGTCTAAAATGTTAGTCTTATATTGTCGGTCCCAAAATCAATGTGGTCCTTGAGACCCAGCTAACAGCTTAATCTCCAATTAGAGTCTAATCAGTTGTCTAGACTGCCCTTTAATGTATTACTGCAATAGTTCCAATATTGTTGGTGGTGTATATTCCTTCTCTGGTAACTGGTAACCCCAAAATCTTCATCGAGATCTTCATCGTCCTCATCATTTTTCTTACAACCTGTTTTAGGCCAACATGTTCATTATGAATCAGCATGCAGTGTTCTCTTGAAGCATTATAGATTGACCTGTAAGGGTTCCACACAGGTGCAGCATGAATAACTGGTTCAGATGACTGCTTTACAAACCTTGATTTTACTTCACATCCATGAAATAGTGGCAATGAGAGAGTAAGAGTTGTTAGAACTCATCCATTCAGAGCAGCTGCATAGGTCTGAACTTTAGAATGGAATACTAGTATATGGAACACAGATTCAGAAATGCCATTTGTTTGAGGCTTTGATCATAAGACGTTAGCGGTGAAGTAGAGGAAAATTACAAGGAACTCAATTTTTTTTCCTCAAGTGTCCACATGGGTGGTCAGTACAATGAAATGAGCATGGCACTCAAACCTGTGAACACTTGCCCTGTGTGATTCACTTTGTGTGCCCCTACTCAGGGAAATAACTTCTAGTTACAAGATATAAAATGTAATTTTCTACTTTATATTTAGGAGTAAATGGTGACTATGTCAAGGTGATGTCCATATGGCAGAAATGTACAGTAAAACTCATGCAGTTAGTTAATGATATGTATTCAAACAAATGGTGAACACTATTAACAGCAATGATTATATGTTGCAATCAAACTTATAGCAAAATTTGATAGTTTTGTATGTTGGTTCAGGGTTGTTGTCATCTGAGGTCCTCTGAAGGGTTGGTATCATCTCTTCTCAGGTGTTCAGTCATCTCAGATCTTTGTAAGGAATGCCCATCCCGTGACAGAAACAGAGAAGCAAATAGAGAAAAATAAGCTTTGCTGCTGTTCAAACAAAGCAAAGAATGATAATGTGCATTAGATCAGATATAACTGAAGTACAAGATTATGAGATACATTCTGTGAATGCTTGGTTAAAAATATGTATCTAGATTTAAACAGAGAGAGTGTGTCTGAACCCCGAATGTTATCAGGAAGGCTGTTCCAGAGTTTAGGAGCCAAATGCGAAAAAGCTCTACCTCCTTTAAGTCTACTTCATAATCCATAAACTACATTTAATAGTCTATACATTCTACTAACTTTGGAGCTACATGTCAGTTACCAGTCATTAAAGTATTAGTAGACTGTCTGCTTAATATCTGCATGACATGTTGACATGTTGTCACAAAGTTCCTTCTAGTTAATAGAATATCGGTAACACTTTAGAATAATGGTCCGTTGTTAACAAGTAACTATGCAGGAAGTAATAGGTAGTACTACATTAACACTTAACTTAATACTATTAACTAATAGAGGAGCAAGATGAACTAAGCAAGTAGTAGCAAATTTAGGACTAAGGTAGTTCCTTATTAGATATTTGATAATTATTAAATTAAAATATCCTCATTGAGAACTACTTGCGAACTATGACCAGTTAATAAAGAATAACCAATTAATTGCTAATCACAACAGTAACGTCTTAAAAGTGAACAATTGGGTTCTTTGTGGAAACTAATTTATGAATTTGATATCCCCCAAATAAGTTGGCTGCATTTTAAAATTGACTACTACTCTTACCAGAGGATGGATGTTCTCTGTTTATTTCAAACTTAAACATAGAATAACAATAAAAATGATAATTAACTTAAAAATGTTAATAATTAGGAAGTGATGCAGACAAGCTCATGATTGAATTAGTTCACAATTATGAGCACTGTTTCATGTCAGTTCAATATGTATCCCACTCCAAAAGACCTACTGGTAAAATATCACTAGTGCATCAGACATGTATGACTGTACAGTATGTGTCAGATATAAAATGTTAAATAACTTATTAATTTACTTGTGAGTAATTACTGAGTGGTTAAGGTGTTTTTCACTTTAAAATAATGGTCCAGATCACTAGTAGACTGTTTAAAATTTATTAGATATGAAAGTGCAATATCTGAACAATAACATTTACCTCTAGGTTCTCTCTTTCAATTTGTCATCTTATTCTGTAATATCTTTTTTCTAGAATTTCAGAAAAATGCCTGTTAAATAAAAATCAGATAATGCTGCTTTGTTTGAGGCACAGAGCGAGTAGCTTTATTTTGCAGTGCTTTTTATCTCACGCAACACTCAATGCAGCTGTGCTGTAAACGTCTTAAGATCTCAGAGCTGAAGTATTAAAGTCTATGTACTGATGCCACACAGTATGACATGAACCCATTATCCAAAAGCAAATCTCGCCATTCACAAAATGCAAGTTAAAACTCTGCACTAACTTTATACTGTATATGATACATATAATACCAGAACTCCAAGTGACAACGCATAGGATGAAAATTACTAGTAGTGATATACACAGCAAAGAAAAAATAAATACAAATAGCTGCAAGCAGCGATTACCAGGGTTAAAGATTTAAGACATTTAAGACCATATGGAAAAAAAAAAAAAACATTGTATTATTTAACAAGCCTGTAACCAGTTAAATCAATGATTAAAAAGAGCATTTTTGGCAATTGCAGGTAATTTACTATATAAATAGTTTTGTATATTAGCATTTATGACTGTTATAGCACCACCTATGGTCTGATCTCCATAAAACTTTGCATGCTTGTTTAGAATCATCTGTCACATGTGCTCATCTAGTTTCGTGAAATGTTGAGTTTTTGTTTAGGATTTATAGGCTTTTGTGTATGTTTGGACATGCCCATTTTCTAAATGACCCTGTTATAGCTATCCAAAGGGGAAAGTTCAACATTTTTTTTATAATTATTGACCCACAGAATTATACTTTTTTTTTTTGTTTGTTTTTTAGGTTGAGGGTAATAATGCATCACTGTATAAAGGTCTGCTTTTATTTGTGTACACTCACAATGAAAACAAAACATTGTGCTTTTGTAAAATTAAGAAAACAAATAGGATGTTGCTTTCTGCCATTTAAGTTTCCTTTCTGTGAACAAATTAAGCCTGTCACAAAAATTAACTGAAACTCAGCGTATATAGGCTACGTTATGTGTCGCACTGTTTTTTTCTCTTGTTTATCTGTAAACTAAATCAAATATATTTCAAGAATTTATTCTTTGTATATATATATGTACTGCAGATTTTATATATATAACAATGTAATAATATTTAGTATTTTCACATCTAGGTGGAACATTTTTTAATTTGTACTACTGTCTGTTCAAAATAAATGAAAAGAATCTGAGCATAGTAGATTTGTTTTTTCCCCCTGTTGTACTGTTATCGTATCGAACCGTGACCCCCGAACCGAGGTACGTAC